>NC_136977.1:33369581-33417081 GCF_032717465.1 Coenobita brevimanus
TAATAGAAAATACTAATATAATAAAAAAATGTCATGACCACATTAGACTACAACTGGCAGAAGCACTTCTCATACGTGAAAACACGCCGGCCATAAACAACCAAACTACCGGACTAGATCGTACCCTCAAACTGTTTAAATACACAAAGGCCCGACCACAAGCAGCGACAATTACAAATGAACATTACACACACAATAACACAACTGGCAACACTACACAGCCACAAACACCCACTCACCCATACAACCTTCGCAGTCAACCACGTAGCTCATAGCTGACTACACCTATAAGGTTTGTATCTTTTATCCATACACTTTTAACTGTAGCTCATACTTGACTTCACCTAAAGGGTTTGTCTCTTTTATCCATACTCTTGTAACTCTACACTTTTATTAGTCGTTGTACATTTCAGTATATATATTGTATAGGTTTATATTGTATATGTCATGTTTTATAGTGTATTGTATCTATATTACAGTCGCTGATGATGTGTAAGGATACACGAAACGTCCTAGGAAAAATGAAAATAAATAATTAATAAAATATAGTTACGACATGGATCTTGGACATATTATCTACAACCTGAATCATAGTGTAAAACAATGTGTAAGAAAACTCGAAAAGATCAACAGAAAAATAGTGAACAATGGCTACGCCTTGGTCTTTAATGATTTTTGTATAAAAGAAAACATTCTGCCTAAATATACTAATATATATATCCATGCCTAAAGTTATTATTCGTTTGCTGTGGTTCTACTCTTTCACAGAGATAGTTGGAGCATTGGTCTACCGCAGATGATGATGCAAAACACGTTCATGATTATCAGTTTTAGTCAGGCAACTGCTAAAATCAGTATACCATTTTTTTTTTTTTTTAGAAATTCTTAAAAATTATTTTTCTTAATTATGGTCTTACATTTTTCATTAGAATTAAGAAGACATGCTATGTAAATTGTGTTCAGTGCATATTTCAATGTATAGCAAGTATTTTTCCTGTATTATTTTAAGTTGGGGTCTGTCAGACCCCGGGTTACCTGACATATAATAAAAATAGAGGGCTACCTGAGCAGGGTTTATAATAATAAAGTAATAACTAAATAAATCACTAAAATAAATCAACTACAAGCACTGCAAATTAAAATCTACTCAGTTCTCTCGTTCTGACGAAACACCTACCGTATAAAGTATACACAGTATCGGCTGACAGAATTAAGAGATGATATGATAGATCATTATACGAAGAGATAAGAACTTAAGATGACGGATAAAAACACAGGATTGGTTGGTAGTTAGTACGGTTATAACTACTAACACATCTCACCCTCCCTCATACACGCACACATCTAGATCTTGGGCTATCTCTCCTCTTCCTTCTCCTCCTCCTCCACTCCATCATCATCATCATCATCATGATTGTTATTATCATCATTTCATTATTTTTTTTAATTCCTACCCCTGCTCCTCCTCCACTCGAGAAATCCGACTGACAGACTGAGTGATAGCATGTCTGACCGATTAATTAAAGAAAAAATGTATGATAAATACATGATAAGAGATTAGATTAGACAAATCGATAAACAGACACAGATGGATAGATAGATGCATAGACAGGAATTATATACTGGGAAAGAGATGAACAGATAACAAGATAGACACAGGCAGGGACATAGACAAAGAAAGACATAAATGATAAGAAGACATACACACAGACAGACAGATAGAGATAAAGAGAGGCGGACAACTGATTCTAGGTCACACTGCCAGACAGATAAATAGATAAGCGAAATCCTGGTGATAGGGTACAGAGGGTTGATCCAGACGATAGATAAGGAGTGGATGTTTCGTCGATCGAGAGCTGGGAAAGAAAAGTAGGTGATAATTGGAATCAGCAGATAAGGCGAAAAAAACTTTAGGCAGATAGATAAAACGGCCCTTCTGATATATTAAAAAAGAAGTGTTTGATCAAGCATATGATATATAAAGAGAGAAAGAGGGATAGAGAGGGGGAAAGAGAGAGAGAGAGAGAGAGAGAGAGAGAGAGAGAGAGAGAGAGAGAAAGAATTGACTTCCATCTCTCTCTCTCTCTCTCTCTCTCTCTCTCTCTCTCTCTCCTTCCCTAAGCACAGCCATTCTCTCTTCTGTACCCACTTCTCCCTTTCTCACCACAATCTTTCGTCCTCTTCCGAATCTCCCCACACCCCCCAGCACATACCCTCTCTCTCTTGACCTCTCAGAGCATTTCCAGTCTCCTCCTAATTTCACCCACCTCCTCCATCCCATTCCCTCTCCCTCTCCCTATCTCTTTCCATCCCTCACCCTCTCAATATCCCCTCACTCCTCTCTCCTCCTCTGTGTCTCCCCTCTCCCTCCCTCTCTCTTTTCTTCACTCACCCCCTCCATATCGCCCAACTCCCCTTCCCTCATCAGTCTCTCCCCTCTCCCTCCCTCTCTCCCTCCTTCTTCTCCCCACTCCCTCCCTCACCGTCATCAATCACGTAAAAAATCAAGTATCCAGGACTATATTCATAACCCGTTTGCTGGATAATTGGAACAAATTGGTAGCTGGCTAGCTGGATATCTCGTCCACGCCTGGTGCATCTCCACCATCCTTGTCGCCCTATTCTCTTATCTCCCTCTTCCACGTCTTGCACCATCCCCACCACGCTTGTCTCCCTCTTTCACGTTTGCACCATCATCGCCACAACCATTACCATCACTGTTAGTAGCATCTGCATCACTTATCATCACCACCATCACCACTACCGCTGTCGCAATGATCACTGTCGCTTTTACTGTCACAATCATTACTCTGACTACTGTACCTCTTTTGCAGCTTGCACCCTCACCAGCAGCAACGTCACTAACACCAGCACCACCAGTATCACCACTTACTATTACGATCATTATCAACACCATCACCTCTCCCGTACGGCCACCATAACCACCACCATCTCCAACATCTTCAGTCTTGCAGTCGTCACCATCACCATCAATACTACCATCACCCCCTTGCATGCATCGTATCACCACCACCATTGTCATCATCATCAACATCACTACCAAAGCCAACGTCACCATCACCATCACTCACTAACAACTATCTTTTTAACACCTTTTTCTCTTTTTACGTCAAGTTTTTTCTTTTTCTCCTTTTTTTATGAATGTCCCAATCTCCTATCATTCTCTCTCTCTCTCTGATTTATGTAGACATCTACTGTAGATAGATTGTTAGGACACTCGTAACGAAGGCAACTAATACAGTGTTTGACGAGTGGGGAAAATCGAAAACTCCAGCAATAAAAACAAAAATAAATTGCTCAGACGAATATAATCTCAGCTTTTAAACCCGCCTCATTAAGTCTCCAGCAAATGCAGATTGTACAAGGTTGTCCATTAATGACACTGCTGTTGAATCGCACACTTGCTTACATCCAAGTGTTGCAACTATTTTATGACGAATGTTTAAAATAACAACAGGGTTACACAAGGCACAACACAGATGTGTTTCATTTAAGGCGTGAGATTAGAGGTGTTTCTGTGTTTGAGGGACTGTTTGTGTGTGTGTGTGTGTGTGTGTGTGTGTGTGTGTGTGTGTGTGTGTGTGTGTGTGTGTGTGTGTGTGTGTGTGTGTGCCAGCCCGTGTGTGTGTGTGTGTGTGTGTGTGTGTGTGTGTGTGTGTGTGTGTGCCAGCCCGTGTGTGTGTGTGTCCTGCCCTAAGTCTCTGTGTATCTAGGAATATTACATACAATTTAGTCATTACCAAGACCTAGAGAAATACAAGGTCAAACCTCATTCTCTCACCTTGCGTGCTGCCGACATCACACGCCCCTCACTCAGCCCCGCTCTGTACTCCCTCAGACTACCAGAATTTTCTGTCCATACGTTATGATATTACCAGTTCTTCCAGCTCTTCTATAAATGATTTGTGTGAAAGTAATCATTATATGCAAAGGTAATGAAAGACAATATGAAGAAACTTATGCTCAGTTTCATATTTAATTAAGTAAAAATACACTACGGCGACAACTGGTTGAGAATTATGAATTGCTTTATTTACACATGAATCTTAGCCACATCTACTTCATCAGATCTGTCATTCTGTTCACTACCTCTTTTGATGAAGTTTAATTCCTATTCATGATACGAATTTTGAAAAATGTTCTGCAACGATCAAAGTATGTGATGACCTCATTAGGTAATGACACGATCTTGGGAATATGTGAAGCAAGCCCCTTTATCGCTCCCTTACCAGGTTTAAGATCCTTTTCTCCTTGATAGGAAATGAAGATGTTTTCCAATACTTGTAGCTTTTCAAAGAACTCACAACTAGGTCTGAATAACTTCCTTTCTCCTCTATTCACTGCACCAATCCACGACGTATCTTCCTTTGTTACTTTCGATCCAAGACATTCATATTGTGGGAGTTTTCGGACAATGAATCCACCTAAATATCTTAAACCCTCCATTTCCACTACATTCTCGAAGTCATTAAGCTCTTCGTCTGGGCTGTCCAAGACATCACTCATTACTCTCAGGTGCCGAATAATTTACAGGCAAAGAAGAGAACAACATGGCCGACAAACTTAGTTCATGTTGTAGAGACTCTTCAAGATTTTCAGGCACTGTTGGAAGTTGACCTTGATAGTGAGATACAGAGCCTGCTGTCATGTTATCTTCACGGCCCCATGAGGGCCGTGTTTTTTCCCAAAAGATGAGATCTTATTCTGTGCTTCACTGCAGCAGGTGATGAATGGTTGTGACACCCCCCCATCTGCCATAGACATGCAAAAAAATTTCCAAACCATCTTGGATTAACCTGTATGTTAGTATGTATGATATACTATATTTGTTCTGTGCCTATTCCATCAACCTGGACAGAGAAACAGATGAAATTAACAATCCCTTTTGAAATGGATAAAAACCATTAGTTCCCCAAACCCCCACTGTTTTTGCTGTGCAGATCATGCCCTCCAGTAGTTCATTTTGGTTATGCAGAGATAATCCACAGGCATTCCTGGAAGGCTTTACGTCATATGGCACTCTTGAATTAAATAAATCAAAACGTCTATCAGGTATATCAATGAACTGGCTAGTGTTTTCCCAGTGTTTTTCGTGAAGCAACCCTTTCCCTCCAAAGTACTCTAGCAACTTAGATGTGGTTTCTGATAAAAGTTGCATTGCTAACTTAATTTTCATATGCTCCACACCACAAACATTGATATGTTTCTCTGATAACTTATGTGCAGTTGTCAGATCGCTCTTGTTTCTCTGTATTCTCGTACAGGTCCACTGTGAACGTATGTCTTCAGATAGAACAAATCCGGAATCCAGGAAATTATTCCTGATAAGTTTTATGAGATGGGGAACATCGGCAGAAACATAAACCTGTCTTTCACAAGCTGTAAGAAATGTGAAATATGTTTTTTCTATGCTGATCTCCGGCATTGTCCACAGCCTCTTCTTTGTTGGAGAAAGGCATTCACTATTTCTACCACAGTAAAACCAGAAGTTTCTACTGATTAACTCATACAAAATGTCTTTCGTCATGTTAGTCAAAATCGTAGTAGAGGAGCTGTATCCATGAACACGTAAGGCCTCTAATCATCACACACTGCACTTTGCTCTAAGGGTCATAGAGAGTGTCAGCTTCTTTATCTTAAGACCATTCCTTTGCTGTGCTACACTCATCAAATTACATGATACAAATGCGGTCTCTTTCACTCACTGACTCTGCTTTGTGCTGCAGCAATTTCATTACTGGATGCAAAATACCTGGTTCGACTTGAAATTTTGCAGCCCATGTGTTTAAAGTGATGACTGAAGAGAATGGAAATTTCCACTCTTCTCTTAAATATTTGTAACCTTTTTGGCTTAAACTACGCAACGTAATTGCCTTGCTAATATCACTTCAGCCAGTGATTTATTGGCTTCCCATTTAAAAGAAACTCTACTTGAGATGAAGAAAAATACTGAGACAAAGTACTCCTCACATTATCTGTTGCACTGGCAAGTGCTGTGTGGAGCTGGTCAAGTAGTGCATTTTTCTCCTTCTCCCACTTAGCACATTCAGTCTTCCATTCTTTCTTCATATCATCCAGCTGGCACAGCAACACTGCTCTCTCGTCATTCAAATCATCTACTTGGCTTTGCATATCTTCAAAAGATGGAAGTTGTCGTCTCCTTTCATCTATTGATTCTCCCCCTGGTATCTCAACTACTGTTTCTAAAATATCTTGCAAAAGCCGATTCTGTCCTCTTCTTACAGCTTTTGCCTTTCTTTCGGTGCACACATCAATAACTGTGGGAATATATTGATCGTCTGAGATAAATTAATTCATGCAGCAGGAGATTTCTCTCACAATCTCTTATCAGGATTTGCCATTCACTTCGATTAACCCTTTTCTGACTAATATTTAATTTCTAGGGTATGCAAAAAAAAGTTTTAGATAATTTCTTCATTTGTACAGTATGATAATACCCTTATATTTTCTCGCCTTCTATTGTCAGTCATTCTTGTGTTGGAATTGCATCTTCCTTTATTCTTACAAGGTGTTTGGGAACAGGTGGTCAAGGAGCTTATATCTGAGATTTCGTTCATATGCACTTTCGTCGAAGTGTAAGCTACATATCATTGCCCTGTTTGCATTAATTGGGTCTTGTCTTTTACACAGACTAATCCATTTCCTCACCGCTTCATTCTTTGGGAATCTGTGAAAAGTAATTCTATCTTTGTTTCTGTAACTTGAAAAGCACCCATACACTGCACAATAAGTGGGCATTATAGTTAACTTCACTTCCTTTTGTCCATGTATGCGAACTATGGAGGAGGGCAGTGAACTGTATGTGTGGGGTCGGGTCATGGCGGACTGAGGGGCACGTGACGTCACTCCTCAGGAATGTACTCTGTTTCCGGTCAAGCATGGTTAGACCTACTTCTTTAGGCCTTGGTCAATACGGCATCATCAAATTACCACTAATTATACTGTATGTAAATAGCACAGGAGAATCTAACATTATAACGACTGAGACTTCAATTACGGTACTTATTCCACGGATATCGGGAGCCTTGGGTATCGTAAGAAATATGTCAGGGGTATTATCTTGCTATTTATTATCGTTATCTTGCTGCGTGAGAAATATATGAGAGCATTATAAACTTATTTATAATCGTTATCTCTTAGTGGGATATTCTTAGGCACACATTCTTTCTATTTGGTCAAGGATGCTTCTGGGCTTAGGGGAGATTGATTTGGGAGTTGGGTTGGGAGGTGATGTGGAAGGATGGAGGGTGTGTGGAGTGAGATAATGGCTGACGTGGATGAGGGAGAGGAAGCAGGAAAATATGATGGAGAGAAGATAAGGGGTGAGAGTGCACACACACACACACACACACACACACACACACACACACACACACACACACACACACACACACACACACACACAAAACAAAAGTTTGCACCTCATCACCCTAACTCCACTCAATCCATTGACTGCCTGGCACTAAACACAACCAGTCTGGAGTTGCCCAAGTCAGCTACGCAAGTGTGTGCAAGACTGTCAAGAGGTTAATGGAGATAGTTTTTGTGCCTTTGTTTCTTGATGAACGCCTTGTGGTTCAGTGGGGTGTGGTGCTCTGACTGGATGCAACAAAAGGTTATACTAAGAGGTTGGGTGTGTTGCTCATGTTATGCTGTTTAGGGATAAAAGGCTGGTCACTCCCTCTTTAAATATTAGAATAACCTAGCCCCGGGCCCTTACGCTCCTGATTAGGCTTTACTGGATAAGATGATGGATGGATGATTGGATGGCGAATTAGTAGGATTTCTCCAAGATAAATCAAATCGTCTGATGTAAATTATTAGAAGAGACCTAGTTATGTTCACAGCAAGATTTTTTTTTTTTTTATGCAATAGAAAGAACGAACGCATGGGAACCTGGAAAAGTTGACCCTTCCAAAGAAAACTGAACAAATGGAAGCCACGTTTGTAAGAAAGAAGAAACCAAAGGTCAGAAGCCAGTAAGATTGTTCTCTCCAAGAAAAACAATAACAAGAGAACGCCAAATTCAAGATCTGCTAATTTCGAGATGCCTGGACACACTGCTTTTGAGAGACTGGTGATCATATGCAGCAGGAAATACAGATAGTGGGAGACAGTTCCAGAGTTGATCTGTTGCATACATGAAAGACTGGGAGTAATGGTTAACTCTGTGAGGTGGACAGAAAAGGGATGAGAGTTTGTTGCTAGATGGGTGCTACGCATCAGCCATAGTGGTGGAGAGATTGATTTCATTTGATTAATTTATTACGCCGGAAGACGACAAACCTAGTACAGTGCCATGTGGTCATATGTGAGGTGAGTACAGGGGAACTCGTGCCAAGCAGGACACGCTGTCGAGCTATGACAAATTAACACCCACCAAAGTGTGGATGACACATGAGAATAACATCTAGGTTATCATCTTCCAGCAAATGTTTACAGGTGTCCACTAATGTGAGTCTGTGTGGTAATAAATTAGAGACAAGCGGACATTGCAGGCAATAATGGTCAAGGGTGTTGGCATTGGGTGTGTCACACAACATACAGGAGTAGAAATGAGGTGCATTCCCCGCCCCAGCCACCTGCCACACAGGTCGGTTACCCAGTCTGAAACAGGCACACACAATGTTATGTCGACGAACCATAAGACCACTGCGACGATATCTATGGGGACGAGAAAGTGGTCATAATGTTGGATGGATGCACTGTGAGCCCTCTGAGCATTTCTACGGTGGAGAATAGGGTTCCAGGCTGCTCCGCTTATTATTTGCATGTAGCAAATGGGGGAGGCATTAGTAGCATCCACCGTGGGCGGATCCAGTCAACAGGCAGTCCTTGCAAGGAGGTCAGCTGTGTTGTTGGCTGTGAGACCAATATGAGAGGGAATCCACAGAAAGTGCACCACCAGTGAACGATAGCAAGCAGTGGCCAATTGATGGAGTATTTGCACAACGAGGTGTTGATATGCAGGCCTGGGAGAGGAGAGGGCATGGAGGGCCGGCTGTGAGTCACAGATGATCAAGCTGCTGCTGTTTGTCTGAATTAATAAAGTAACTGCATCTAGGAGTCCATGTAGATCGATATACGTAGAGCTCGACAAGTTTTTTTTTTTTTTTTTTTTTTTTAAATAACAGAACGGAGGAAGGAAAAACAAATGGGGAAAAAAAATAATCCATACACCAGATTACTGGTGTCCTCTATTCATAAAATATCTGTAACAGTTAGACTTGAACAGTTGTGGGTTGAAATTTGGAGGAAAACAACTCTGGGGAAGTGAGTTCCAGAGAGATGCAGCTCGGGGAATGAAAGAATTCTGATAGGCAGTAGTTCTGCAATATGGTTGAGTGACATTCCAGTCATGAGCGCTACCAGATGCCCGTGTAGCACGAGAGAAGGCATGGAGAGGTGGCACCATGGACACAACTTCTTCTGAGCATTTGCCAAAAAAATATCTGTAAAATAATGCAAGGGACGCAACATTCCTTCTTACTTGCAGGGGAGGTAGTTTATATGTAATGGCAGGGTTGTTAATGATTCTAACAGCTTTATTCTGAATTTTGTCTAGTTGTCTTAATGCAACTTTTCCACAACCATTCCACAAGGGTGAGCAATATTCAAGCTGAGAGCGCACATGACTCTTATAAATTATAGCTAACTGCTCATCAGCGAAGAAGTTACGGACTCTGTACAATAATCCAAGTTTCTCTGAGGCGGTTTTAGCAAGTGATCTGACATGAGAGGTCCAGCTGAGGGCACTGTTAAGTGAGACACCAAGAATTTCAATACTTTTGGAGATGGGAATATTAGTAGCACTGAAGGTAATGTACGAATCTGGCAATATCTGTCTATTAGTAAACTGTATATATTTAGTTTTACTAGCATTAAAAGAGACAAGGTTGTTTTGTCCCCATTCACTGATTGTAGCTAGATCTTGATTTATGGAGATGGCTGTACTGAGTTGAGAGGTAGAGATATTAGACTTTGTAAATGGATGTCTGAGTGTGAATGAACTATGTGCTGTTGAGTCATCTGCATATGAGTGAACGGGATTGTGAGTGACAGATAAGAGATCATTAATATGAACCAGAAACAGGGTTGGCGCCAGAACTGATCCCTGCGGCACGCCGGCGTTAATTGAGTGGAAATTCGAATATACATCATCTACTTTTACTCTTATTTTCCTGTCACTAAGATAAGAAGAAATCAAAGGAACAAAAGACGTTAGTCCATAGCAAGGGAGTTTGGACAGCAGGGAACGGTGCCATACTCTGTCAAAAGCTTTAGCGATATCAAGAGCTACTGCATGGGTTTCTCCAAAAAGATCAATTGACTGATGGATGGTATGAGTTAAGAGATTGAGTATGTCAATGGTGGATCTTTCGTGGCGAAAACCGTATTGTCTATCACTAATTAAGTTGTTGGATTCAAGATGTTTAACAATATGCTTATTCATTAAAGTTTCAAATACCTTACCAAGAGAAGATGTGACAGCTATTGATCTGTAATTGGAGGGGTCAGACGAACGTCCTTTCTTCGGAACTGGGTGGATATTGGCTTCTTTCCATGAATTTGGGAATAAAGAAGTACGTATGCATAGTCTGAATAATTTGGCTAGGACAGAGGCAAGTTCAGGGGAACACTTTTTCAAAACAATTGGCGGAATTCCATCTGGGCCTGGAGTTTTGTTGGTAGGTAAATTGTCTAGGATGGATTTTACGAATCTTGTCTGTATTTTAAGTGGGGCAATTTCGGGAGAATCAAGTTCCAGTACTGAGACATTCTGGCTGGTATCATCTATGGTAGAGTTTCTTGCAAAGGTACTAGCAAAGATATCTGCTTTCCCACGTGGGTCATTTGTAATATTGCCATCTGAAGATTTTAGTGGGGGAATGGAAGATGACTTGTTAAAGTTATTATTGAAAGAATTAAGAGTTGACCAGAATATTCTATTGTCATTAGGGTTGTTAAGTAGTTTTGATGCTTGCTTTTGAAGAAAGTTTGATTTAGATAGATTTAATACAGCTTTTGCATGATTTCTAGCAATTTTAAATTGGGAGAGTGATTCAGATGTTTTTGATTTTAAGTAAGAGTTATATGCTAATGACTTTTGGGCTGTTGCTCTGGCACAATTGCCATCAAACCATTTTGGAGAGTTTGATCTTTTAGTGAATTGTTGACTTGGTATGAATAAATCCATACCAGCTAGTATTAAGTCGCAAATGTGGGACTGGGTAGAATTGGGATCACTAGAAAAGAAAGACTGCCATGGAACATCAGCAAGATAATTTCTAAATCCATCCCAGTCTGCCCTGTCAAAGTGCCATCGGGTCACCCTGACAGGTTCGGAATGGGGGGGTGTAGGAGGGTTAACTGATGAGGCTTTGATGAGATTGTGGTCAGAGGATCCAAGTGGTGACAGTACCTCTATCCTGTATTGATCTGGATTATTTGTCAAGAATAAATCCAAGAGATGGGCATTATGGTCAGGATTATCAGGTATTCTGGTTGGTTGCTTTACCAACCGGGTGAGATTAAACGATTCCGCAAACAGCTCGCATTCTAGACCAGTGTCGTCAGTCCGGGCAGAATGCAATAACCATTCAACATTGTGTATGTTAAAATCACCCAAAATGGTAATTTCACTGCCAAGGGCAAGGTCAAGGTTACTCAACTGAGTGGATATGGAATCAAATACACTGGGTTCCGAAGAAGCATTGGGGGAATGATAAACTACACAGATATATTTGGTAATGTTTTGGCAATTTAATTTATATAATGAGTAATCAAAACTGGATGAAGTGAAGTTTAAAATAGTATCAACTGCATATTGGGATTTGATATAACAACAGGTGCCGCCCTTGTTTCGAAAGTTTGTAAGGAGATGGTAACCGGGAAAACAAAATGGAGATATATCGGTAGAGGGTGAGATTTGTGATTCTGTGAGGAAAAGGGCCAAAGGGGATATGGACTGAAGGAAAAAATGAACTGAGTTTAAATTTGTGGTAAGGCCACGGATGTTGGTAAAGAATAAGGTCGCACCGTCACCTCTTCGCCGACGAGCATTCCCGGAAATAGCAACAGTCGCTGCCGGCACAGTCGCTTGATGGCGACCGGGAGGACCCTGTGCCTCCAGCCCTACCTTGCCGGTGGTGGCAATCCGAGGTACCACCTCATTTGATCGTAAGATTGCAGCGGCCATTACTAAAGATGTGAATAGAAGGTGTAATATGTTATGCGCATGTAATGTGGTGTAGACAATTGAATGAAGAGGTATTATGAGAGCATGCTGGCCTACTCTGTGTGTAAATGAATGCACTGAAAATGTTCAGAAAAGGGAGATGGTCAGGATCAAGTCCTGAGGGCTGGTGAAACGGGAGCTCCAGCTCTCCCTATCACCAGCTTGCCATCAACCTCGGGAGTACTGCCCTGTTCAACTGGTGCTACTGTCGATGGCCCAACTAGCCCCTCTGAGGTGGGTCCAGACTTGGGGAAAATACAGCACAGCCAGCACTGCCATCCCTACAGGGAGCCATCAGTGTAGATATGCTGGGCCGAAGGGAGGGAAGATGACAGCCTAGCGATGGTCTCCAAAGCTAGCTGTTTCTGAAGCTGAGGCAGGTCAGTCATGGAGGCCGGAGTGTATGAGATAGCTGGCACAAGGGTCTGCCAAGGTGGAATGCCATAGTCCACCTCCTCAACAAGCACCGGTACATTGATGTTTAGCCGTCGGACGTTTGAACAAACAGTATTAACTAGTGTGTGGCCTCCACTGTGAAGCAGAGACCTTGGTCCAGTGGGATAAAGGGAAGTCCGAATGATGTGAGAGTAGTGGGAGGAAAGGTGAGGATAATGCATGGACTTAATGCTGAAGTATGTAACCATGGAGTATATTCTCTCAACACGTGGTGGAAGGTTGAGTTCAAGCTGCATGTTGACAATTCTGATTGAGCCAGGGCTGCCCAGGATGAGTCTCATTACTGTGTTTTGGAACTTCTCAAGAGGTTGTAAGGCTGTTCTGGAAAGCTGACAAAGAGCAGGGGAGAGATAATCAACAACTGATCAAATGAACGCTATGTACATGGTTCATGCTACAGGAATAGACACCCCAGCAGCATAATTAGTGAGCCACTTGAGAGGTTTTAGGCACCGCTGTAGCTGGGTCAGCAGATCCTGAACAATCAGATGCACTCGTTGTCTTGCAGGAATGGAGGGAGAAATCTGTACAGGTGCCCCCAAATAAAGATACTGCGTGCACAGAGGGATAACACAATCCCCGACAGAGATTACAGGCAATGTTCTTGGTGGATGGGAAGTAAAGATTCTACTCTTTTCTGGAGAGATAATGAGACCGCATTTGGAAGTCGAGTCGTGAAACAAGAGAGAGAAACGTTGCAGATCTGCTGGGGAATTTGAGTGAATGCAGATGTCATCAGCGTAGCAAGTAAGCATGGTTCCAGGGATGTCAGGAAGGAGGGTGAGTAGACGATGTATGAGGATATTAAACAAGGACTAAGGACACCACCTTCTGAAGTACCAAGCTCGAAATCCTTAGCAGAGCTGTATGCACCCCTAAAAAGAACACGAGAGGACCTATTAGACAGGTAACTACATATCCATAGCAGCAGGTTTTCCTTAACTCCAAAATCCACTAGCTTGTCAAGGATGAAGTCTCTGTTGGTGATATCAAATGCACTCTTCAAATCAATGAAGGCCACTACACTGGTGGGGGGTAGGAGGGTTTATAGCTCCACGAGGCAGTGATGTGTCCCTCGCCATGGTAAAAAGCCTTACAGTTGGGGCGAGAGCTTGTCCAGCAGCCTAAACAAGAGTCTTGTGCGGAGGATGCGTTCCAGTACTTAGCTGAAGCAGGAGGTGAGGGAAACAGGTCAGAATTTATCAGTGCCAGGTTTAGGAATAGGCACAATTGTACTGCGGGTCCAGGCTTGTGGAATGTATCTCAGACAGATGCAAAGGTTGAACAGCTGGAGAAGGGGATTACCAGGAACTTTCAGGAGGACATGGAGGACAGAAAAAGTGATGCCATCATTACCTGGAGCCATGACCCGACCCCTGGCAAGAGTCTGTTGCAATTCATCATCAGTTATAGCCACACCATCCTCACTGTCTGTCCTAAGCAAAGTGGCAGTGAGACGGAGTGCATGAAAATGTTTCTGGGTGGAGAGCACGTCCTGTATGTGTGAGGGAAGGGCGCAAGCCTCTGACTGTGTGGACCAGGCATCTACAAGATCCTGTGCATGCTGTGCTGCAATGTGGTGGAGGACACTAGGGGGCTTCTTCTTGACAACCTTGTTGATAAGGCACCACACGGAACCAACAGTCATTTGATGGTTGATGCTATCAGTAAGTTTATGCCACAAATCGGTATAAACGCAGTGCTGGAGAGCAACTAGATCATCCCTCGACAATCGATACCGATGGACTCTTTGGGGAAGGTCGTCTTTGAAAGGCAAAACCGTCTTCCACCACCTTCCTCTCTGCCTGAGCAATGCGATTATCCGGTGTCCAGGTGTGGGCATCATGATGGCGTGTAATGTGTGGCCTGCTGACATAATGGGTGTAGAAGTCATGCATGGAGGTGACAAGTGATGACTTTTAGGACAATGAGGGTCGAACATGGGAAGAAGATTGGTCATATAGGAGATGTATGTAGGACAGTACTTGGGTGGAATTGCAATGCGAGTGCATCTGTGTACAGAAGAAGGTGTAGCAGGAAGGGAATAATGAAGGCTGAGAGCAATGTGATCAGAGAAGAGTGCAGGGATAGTTGAACACCTGACCCAGGAAGCCATGAGGTCGGATGTAAGGACGTGATCTAGTGTGCCTCCTCGAGAGTGTATGGCCCCACCGGTGTCCCAGCGGATGAGCTGATAATGACGAATATACTCAAGAAGTTTAGTCCCATTACAGTTCACAGTGGTAGAAAAGTCCCCCAAAGCAGGGTGTCAAGCATTATAATACCCCATGTATATCATGCCACAGATGGTGGGAGCTGGGAGAGAAGCTTTATTCAACCCGCCTGGAGCAGAGTACACGTTGCACAACCGGATTGTGCCACTTCCAACGGTGACCTCAAGAAGCTGGAAGGTTGTCTCGTCGTCTACAGAGCTTTGGAGGAAACGGAGCGGGATGGAGGAGTGGACATATATGACAAGTCCATTCCTAACTCGACGGACGTAAGAAACATAACCACTGAGAATGGGTGCCTCTACCCCGAATAGCACACGACCAACAAAGGATTCGTGAATGAAAATGATGTCCGGGTGGCGACTGTATACATATCCTTTGAGTGCAGTAAGTTTAGACCTGTTAGTAACACTACACGCACTCCAAGAGATGACATGCAGTTGTGCCATGTTACCAAACTTTGCCATGACGTTTGCGAGGGCCAGTTGAGGAAGTGGTGGTGGCATGAGGAGTGCTACACGGCGTGCCATGAGGGAAGAAATCCCTGGGGGGAGCATTCAGTCATCCAATGGGAGTGACAATGGAGTCCAGCTTCTCCATAAGGCTGGTGACAGTCGTAATGATGACTTGTGATTCAACCAGTGAATTTAATGTTGTCTCAAGTGTGGCTTGCTTGCTAACCAAGCCATCAGTGCGGGCTTCTGTTGCATCGAAACGTGCTGTAAGTGAGCTAATCCGAGTCCTGAGAGTGGCAACAGCATCACGAAGTTCAGTGACTGCAGCTGAGTCCAAACTGACAGTGGAGGCAGGGGGAGCTACAGCTCGGAGTGGTAGTGGTGGTGACGCTAGTGGAGCCCCACCCTTAGCAACGGGGGCAGGGTTAGCCCGGCATCTCGTGCAGCCTTGCCAAACGTTAACCCCTTCTTGCTGATATCGGGGACATTTCCAGACCAAGATATCTGGAGGTGGCGGGTTGGGTTGCATCGAGGCTGTATCAGAAGCAGGTAGAGGGAGTCGGTGAGGACACGTCTGAGAGTCGTGTTGGCCAGAGCACCATGCACACCGTTCTGGCACAGAGCAATACCAGATGTGACCAATGCCCCAGCATCGAAAACACCACGGTTGCTCGTCCTTCATCTTGCGAAACTCACAAGATGGGAGGCAGGGAAGGAAGCTGAAGGTAACAGTTGGTGGTGGCAGGTGAGGAAGGCTCCAGGTGAGTACCAGCTGGTTGATAGGAATGCCATTCTGGTGGAAATGTCAGGCTGAGTAGCTACCTGGCAGCTCCTTGGCCAAGTTGGGATCAGTGCAGACAGGATAACGTGTAAAGGAGGTAAGTAGGAAACTTCCGGGGCCTCTCAGATGAGTCTTGAATTTCCAAAGAAAGGAATAGGAACTCTCCTTAAGTTATGCTATCTATAATGTCCCTGCAACGTCTGGCTATGTAGACAAAAGGGGAAGTGATTGCAGATATCTTGACCTCCGCTTGGGTGCGGTCAAGGTGAAAAGCACGGTTGACCTCAGACAAACATCGAAGTTTGATGTCCACAGTTGGGTTGTCTTTGAATAAAAGTTTGATGTAGTCAACTCTGGGCGCGAACGCCAGAGGCATAGAGCCAGGAAGCAATGGAGAAACTTGGGGGGATTGAACAAGCTGCAGGAGATGAGGAGTGTTGGATCCAAGGGCAGTTGCTCTCTGCAAAGGATCAAAAGTCTCCTGCCACTTGGAGGAGTTAGTAGCAGGGGATGAAGGCTCACTGTTGCTGTCCGAGGTGTTATGCACGGGGTGCTTGGCAGAGGAAGATGCCTGGCTGACGAGATGAAGTGCAGCAGGTACAGTTAGTGCTGGTTCCGTAGCTACTTTCCCAGCTAGCGAGACATTGCTACTACTTTGGGGTAGCTGTGGCCAGTCACTATGAACAATTTCATTCTCGTCACTCAGCGCCAGGTCAGCTTGATGGTCCTAGAGGGTGGCAGGGCCCGAGTACTCCATGCTGCACACCTAGGCAGGTAGTAAGGTGAGCGGGGCATCAGCTTCACCAGCACAACAGAACAGACCAATGGTAGTGGAGTGACTCGTCCATGACGTCATGCAGGCGGTGGCTCAATCGGTAGAGAGTTGGCCTGCAGTCCTGACGGACCCAGGTTTAAATCCCACTGAGGCAGGGAACAGTTTAAGGATTTGAATTTCAGAAAAATCAGAATACCAATACACCAGTCCTGTATGAGACAGCCCTAGCATGTATTCAGTATGGACGGTGGGTGTTAGCGCCGAAGTGGTGACATGTAGAGGTGTGCGGTACGTAGGAGGACTACTGGGCCTTGAAAGCAGGCTGTGAAGCCTATGCCCAGAGTCGGTCACGTAAAAAAAAAAAAAAAAAAAAAAAAAAAAAAAAAATAACCCAACCAGGGTGGCCCAGTGTCTGCTGTACTGAATTTTCCCCCCAAACTACAGGCTGAGTCCAAACACCAGAAAAAGACAACCAACGGTGAAGTAAGCACTAGACCTTTATGTTGCTCCATGCAATGAGAGAAGGGTGTTGGAAGGCAAGGACCAACGGAAAAACCAGGAATATGAGCTGCATGCAGCAAAGATTTGTTTATGTCTGGCCCTCTGGTAGCGAAATCCGGTGGAGGGATTAAGCAAATAGTTCAGAGAAGCAGTGACCATTGAAGTAGACACAGAAAGGAGATAAAGATGCAAAAGTGTAGCAAAGAGAGAGTGGCTGAAGTGAGAAAGCCTTGGTTTCTGCCTTGCTGAGAAGAACTGTATGTGGGAAGCTTCTCCACACTGAAGGTTGTACTCAACACAGGGGTGAATAAAATCTGGGTATAAATTAGACAACTGTGCAAGGGTAAAGAAGGCATGGTCTCGCCTAAGCACAGCTAAACTCTTGAAAGCAGATTGTATAAGAGAGGTAATATGATATTTCCAAGATAAATCCCAAGAGAAACCCCAGGAATGTTTAAAGATGATGCTGGACTGAGTTGGATATTGTAAAAAATTAGAGGATACTCCTGCGGAAGATTTGGTCGGGTTGGCAGATGTAAGAACTGAGTTTTTGATGCATTATAAACAACAAGATTGTTTTTACCCAAATCAGATATATGAGCCAAGCCAGACATCAGGTATGCCATAGCCTCATTCCTTGTTTGTTGAAGTAACTGCTGAGATGGACACTGCAGGAAGAGAATGAAAAGGAGTCATCAGCGTATGAGTGAATAGGGTTAGATGTACAGCTTAAAAGGTCACTGATGAATAGAAGGCAGAGTGTTGGTGATAGGACAGAGCCCTGAGGAACACCACTATTAATAGCTGTAGGAGTAGAACGATGGCCGTCCACAACAGCAGCTATAAATTGACCAAAAAGGACGCTAGAGATGAAGGCACAGATAGATGGATAGAAACCTTAAGAGGGCAGTTTGGAAGCTAAAGATTTATGCCAGACTTGATTGCAAGCTTTTGAGATGTCAAGTGCAATGGCAAAGCTTTCGCCAGATTCCCGAGAGGAGTATGACCAGGAGTCTGAAAGGTAGGTGAGAAGATCGCCAGTGGAGCATTGCAGGCAGAACTACTGACGATCTGAAGGAAGGCTGTTTTAGGAAAAGTGCTTTTATTTTTTTTTGTTAAGAATAGTCTCAAAAACTTTTGAAATACAGGCTGTTCAAGCAATCTGGCGATAGTCAGGGGGATGGAAATGGTCACTCGTCTTTGGGACTGGCTGAATGATAGCAAACTTCCAACAAGCTGGAAAGAAACAAGTTGACAGATAAAGAAGAAAGAGTTTTCCTAAGCAGGGTGTAAACACAGAAGCACAACCCTTGAGGAAAACGGGAGGGACCCCATCAGGCCAATATGTCTTGTTAGTACTGAGGCCAGCGATGGCAGAAAATACTTCAATTGAAGAAATTTTAATATCTGCCATGAGGAAGTCAGAGGAGGGAAGTGATGGAGTAGCAGCATCTAGGGTGGAACTGGAGGAGAATATGAGAGAGGGGTTCTGCTTTATCAATACAAGAAACAGCTACAGAGCCATCAGAGTGAAAAAGAGGAGGAAAAATGATGAGGTAATGTTGTTAGAAAGGTTTTTGGTTAGATGCCAGAAGGAATGGGATGAATTCGAGTTGGAGAGCTCAGAGCATTTAGTATGAATGATTTTTTTTTTTTTTTTTTTTTTAGAGCTAAGAACACACTTAGCAAAATTCTGAGCAAAAACATAAGAGATGAGATTCAGTGTGTTGGCTGGCTCTTGTACCTACTGTTCGCCTTCTCCTTGTTGTGGACAGAAATAGAACAAGGGTGAGGGTTGTTTTGGCTTAGTCGCATTATAAGAGGAATGAATTTATGCGTCCATGCCTGAGAAAATAACTTCTGTAATGCACGAGGCACACTCGTATGGTTTTCAGCCATGGAAGCAACAATCATTCCAGGGATAATCAAAGAAGCCCTGTCTGAGGGCCTCTCAATCAGCAGCTCCAAAGTGCCACAGATGCCATTTCCTGGCAGGGCCCACAGGCTATACTGGAGTGATAGGACAGGTTAAGGTAATAAGGTTGTGATTGGAGGGGCCCATCGGAGAGAAAGGATTAACAGCATAAGCAGATGGATTAGACGTAAAGATGAGGTCAATTATGTTGGAACTCTATCCAAGGCGGTTGGGGATTTGGGTAGGGTGTTTTACTCGTTCAAGCTGCTGTAGGTCATTAAGGATAGCAGCGATACAGGCTTGTTCACCAGGTGGATCAATGAATGGAGAGGAAAGCCAAAGGTGGTGGTGAACATTGAAATTACCTAGAAAGATTTCAGAGAAAGGAGAAACTGATAGGATGTGTTCCTCTTAGAGGTAAGATAGTCAAAGAAATTTTCATAGTCAGTAGAATGGCAGGATATGCATACATCACAGATATTTTCAGTCAGAGAATGACAGGATAGCCGATGCCAGAGAGTAGAGAATTCAGAAGATTCAAGTTCAGCAACATGAAAGCAAGATTTGTCGTTGCATACATAAACACAACAGCTACCTTTGGCTTTGAAATAATGATAGAGAAACAAGGAAGATATAGACAAAAGGGTTACTGTCAGCCGCCTCAGACAGCTGAGTCTCAGTGAGGAAGAGAAAGTGAGGTTTAGAGGAAGAGAGGTGGTGTTCAACAGAAGGTCAGAGGAAAGGCCGCGAACATTAAAAAAACGAAGTGAGTCAGACAGTGGTTCCAGGCATCTCGCTTGATCGTTACCAGGAGAGGGACGGATGCTGGGGGCTTTGATGGATCCCCCCCCACCCCCGGGACTCCAAGGTTTGGTGAAGGGACGCCATTTATTGTAAAATTTTGAATAGAAAGCGAAGTGTGTAAAGTGCATGTAGTTTGGTGTTGACAGTTAGAGAACTTGTATTGGAGAGTATGCTGCCCTACTCTTGTTTTACTGAAACACTGAAAAAGTTCAGCAAGGGAGGATGGTCAGGAGCTAGACCCGGGGGCTGATGAAACGGGAGCTCCAGCTCTCCCTGTCGTTGGCTTTCCATCCACCTTGGGAATACCGCCCTACTCGACTGGTGCTACGGTCCACTCCATTTACCTACTGAGGTCCTTGGACACATAACGCTGAAAAGCCTAAGCAGAGGGAAGACAGACTGGCGAAAGCAGATCCAGAATCGACCAGCTGTGCACTCGTATACGAAGGACTAGCTACTTACATTATTGGTGAAGAGAGTTTTTTTCTTCCTTCACTAGCTAGTATATCGGTCAGATGAATAAAATCGATCTGGTGGCGACACGAAATAAATTAATAAATAAATTTAAAAATAAGTAAATAAATAAAAAGTGTGTGAATACTAGCGACAGGGAGTCAGAGCTTCCGACATCCCAATTACCCGACGAAAAATGGTAGATGGAAATTAGAAGGCCGATGGAAGCCATTTTCTTCTGTCGAGGGCACTTCAGGCGCTCAGATTGGATGGAGCCGGTGCAGGTTTATTCCAGTGGGTGATTGGGGTTTACTGCTCACTAGCTACTCAGGGATAAGTGAGGCTGGTCACTCTCATCTTAAATGTCAGGACCAACTTGCCTAGCCAAGGGTTCCTACTCTCCTCATAATGCAACACTGGATTAGATGATGAATGAATGAATGATATTTTAATCCCAAAGACACTAATGAAGGCATATTTGTTTGCAAACACAGGGGCAGAGATGTGTGTGTGTGTGTGTGTGTGTGTGTGTGTGTGTGTGTGTGTGTTGTGTGTCATAAAAGACTTTGTAGTTACTTGTAGTGGAGTTTTATATATATTAGACTTGTGGGCGAGCGGTTGTTATATTTGAGTAGCTTGTAAGTAGATAATCTTCTTTCCCATTTGTCATGTAGTGACAGGAGAGGTAAAGAATAGTATGGGACTATTTTTATTTGTCTTGGAAATATTAACAAAGTCTCTCACACAGAGCGGAGTATAAAGTAGAGTCCCGCTAGCTATCTCTCTGTCTCGCTCTCTCTGTCTCTCTCTCAAGTTGCTAAGCCCTTCTCCCTGCGACCTGTCTGTTGTATGGCTAGCTTCTTTCTGCCTCTTTTCCTAAATTCTGGTGAAACAGGAGACGTATCACGTGTGTTCCTTGTGAGTGGAAAGTTCTAGAAGCCTGTGTGTGAGTATGTGTGTATGTGTGTGTATGATCACTAAGGCTTTGTTCACCGGTGGATTGCTGACAACTAACTGCATCATCTCCTTACTGGCCACTTCGTAATCTGTCGTCAGCTTTCCTCAGTGGAATTTGCAAGATCATTTCCCATTCCCAGGCTCGCATAGAGCTGTCTATCTATCTATTTATCTATCTATCTATTATGATTTGTTACTACAATATGGAGTCCCAATACATTGCTCGGTCACGCGAAAATGGCGTACCATCGACAGTTAATAGTCCTAACATATTAATACATATTATATACACATTATAATGACCTTATAAGCTAATTAAGTGAAATACATAATATTGTAAAAGTAACATTATTTAATGAATATTGTATACATATAATATTTATAGTAAATAGTGATTATTCAGTAATATTACATTTTAAACAAGTTGTATACATATTTGAATAAATGCATTAAAGTAAATTATTTAAATGTAATACAGTATGTACTTGGGTTATTGTAGTGAAATGCATACATGTGTTGGCCTTATAACTGTAGTTACATTTTGTTAATGCAATTGTTACATGTCTTGACCTTATAATTGTAGTTAAAGTTACATAAAAGTTACATCTTGTTAACCCCTACACCGCGGGCTTGTTTACCAATGACTTGCGTGTGCCGCGGGGTTATTTGGGCTCTGACAGACTCTCAAAAAATATTTGCCAAAAATCAGTTATTAGTCCTAGAATAATAAAATTACATATGCTTATGGCACATACCTTCAGCTTTCTCCTGGAATGATTGTTGAGCCTTCGTCGGTTACCGTAGGACTTGTGGAGACCTCTGAAGTAGGGTAACGAAGTCTCCACTTCACACTTCCCGACAACCCGTAATATGATTACCACAGCCAGATACAAACACAATAAACACTATTCTACAATTTTCAAGTAGTTTGGGATCCATACTAAAAAAAAAAAAAACACTGTGAAAGCAATGGAAATTACGAGCGTGTCTGATCGTCGCACTGGCACTAGTTCGCTCTTGGTAGTCTGTCATTTATTATTCATAAAACCCCTCACATTTTATATTTCTATTACTATATAACACATATATATCTACAGTCTTTATCCATAAGTTTCCTTCAGTAGTATTAGTTTATTGTCACTGTAGGGATTCAATTTCTTTCAGTAAAATACGTAGCATTCACTTTCTCGTCCTGTATACTGGCATTGAGAGTGAATGTCACTTTCATCTTCACTCTCATAACTCATAGCATTCAGACATGCTAGAGTGAAACTTTCACTTTCATTACTCCTAGGGTATATACTCGTATTCTTATAATACTACTCATTTACATTTCTATTTACGTTCTCTATTTTATTTACGTTATTTACATTTCTATTTTATTTACACTGTGTTGGGCACTGTCACTTGAAATAACTTATAAAACTATTTTCCATTGTTCACGTATATTTACATGGCTGAATCGGTAGAGAGGCGGCCTGCAGTCCTGATGGACCCAGGTTCGAATCCTGGCTGGGGCAGGGAACAGTTTAAGGATTTGAATTTCATAAAAGGCAGACTTTCCTGATCTACCAGATGACCCGCCGACATGTCGTAAAAATACCCCTGCTAATACCAATACACCAGTCCTGTATGAGACAGCCCTAGCATGTATTCAGTATGGACGGTGGGTGTTAGCGCCAAAGTGGTGACATGTGGAGGTGTAGGAGGACTACTGGGCCTTGGGATAGGCTACTGCCCCTGAGATATAGGCCCTGAAGCCTTTGCCCAGAGTCGGACGCACAAAAAAAAAAAAAAAAAAAAAAATTCATTACTTTCACTTGCTGTTTACACATTATTTACACATTATTTACAATTCCACTTGCACTGTTTTACTCAATAGAAAGATCGTAGTCACTCTTTTATCAATTGTCAGCCCTTTACCTCTTTCCACACGAGGTTTAGTAGGGGGTAAAGGTCACAGGGCCATTTGCATGGGGGTGAAAAAAGGCCTTGAAGTCAGCAAGAAGAAACATACGTACTCTCACTTCGGAAGATGAGTGAACTGATAACGGAGGACCAGCGTGGAGGCCTGCTAGGGGTTATTCAGAGTTACCAATATTACTTCTTGAAACAGCTAAGTCTAGCACTGATATGATTGGCAGGAAATCTAGACAATACATTATAAATTTGGTAGTTCCAGGTGAATGTAAATATCACTTAGGCTTCTCCCTTCCCTCCTTACATGTATATTTATTACGAAAATAGATTAGAGGCCTACTTAGGAGATATATATTCAGAGCTACCAATGTTATATCTTGAAACAGCTTTGTCTAGCACTGATATGATTGGCAGGAAATCTAGACAATACATTATAAATTAGGTAGTTCCAGGTGAATGTAAATATCACTTAGGCTTCTCCCTTCCCTCCTTACATGTATATTTATTACGAAAATAGATTATACGGCATATTTCAAGGGGAAAAAAACAGCGAAAATTAGCAAACGAGTGCACGTGAGGTGTTGTCAGGTGATAATTAGCCAATTCCAGGTGTATGGCACTCTCACTTACCTTATTTCTTTCTTGTATATATTATTTGGTATAAGAATAGGACATAGGGCTTATTTCAATGGATGAAATCAGTGAAAAATTCCAGGGAAGATTTACTTAGCGTAGCACGGCCGGGCAGGCGAGAGGATAGGGTAATGGAGGGGGGGTAGGGAGGGGAGTCAAGAACGGGGAGAAATGGCTAAATTGTCAACAATGGATGGGAGTACAGATGAGATTAGGAGTGCTGACTAGTGTTGGACATTGGCAGTACTGATAGATGATACAAG
Source organism: Coenobita brevimanus (assembly GCF_032717465.1). Lineage (NCBI taxonomy): Eukaryota > Metazoa > Arthropoda > Malacostraca > Decapoda > Coenobitidae > Coenobita > Coenobita brevimanus. The sequence continues at coordinate 33,394,006 of NC_136977.1, forward strand.
CCCCCACTTGGGAGCCCGGGTGAATTCAAAATAACACAGAATCACAAAAGCGACGCCCCGCGGTATGATCCTTTGCTCCCAAGCGTCACGAAAGTGACGCCCCGCGGTTAAGGGGTTAATGCAACTGTTAATTGGCAAAGTGTAACATAATGCAATCGTTTGTCGTTACATAATTGTTACATATCGTTTGTAGTTACATAATTGTAGTTAAAGTTACATAAAAGTTACATCTTGTTAATGCAACTGTTACATAAATAGTACATATTGTTTGTAGTTAAATAATTGTAGCAAGTGTAACATAATGCAATCGTTTGTCGTTACATAATTGTTACATATAGTTTGTAGTTACATAATTGTAGCAAGTGTAACATAATGCAATCGTCTGTCGTTACATAATTGTTACATATCGTTTGTACATAATTGTAGTTAAAGTTACATAAAAGTTACATCTTGTTAATGCAACTGTTACATAAATGGTACATATTGTTTGTAGTTACATAATTGTAGTTAAAGTTACATAACAGTTACATCTTGTTAATGCAACTGTTACATAAATGGTACATATTGTTTGTAGTATTGTTTGTAGTTACATAATTGTAGCAAGTGTAACATAATGCAATCGTTTGTTGTTACATAATTGTTACATATCGTTTGTAGTTACATAATTGTAATAAGTGTAACATAATGCAATCGTTTGTCGTTACATAATTATAAAATGGAGTTACATAATTGTTACATAATTGTAATAATTGCAGTCCTGACATATGAATCCGGTCATGCTGCGGTCGATGATAGTGATGATGTGACATGCCACTGGCTCGTGGAGACAACAATCTGCTTTTTGTTTCACTTATAGAAGGAGTTTATGCGATGATGTGCCATGCCACTTGCTTGTGGAGACAACAATTTTTTGTTTCACTTATAGAAGGAGTTTATGTGGTATTTTGACATATGTAGTAACACTTACACTTATTTTCATTTGTTTGTTATGTGATCTTACTCTATTTCTCTTTTTTCTTTCTTATTTTTCTTTCTTTCTTTTTTTTTTTTTTATGTATTGATTTTCTATAGTTTGTTTTTCTTCGCTTGTGTACGCTTTTTCCATGTTGTTCATGGTTGCATAATTACTGGCTAATTTCCTTGGGATACTTTTTTAAAGTTTAGTTTACATTGCACAGGTATTACTGAAAATGATATAATATAGTCCCATATTTTGTTATAAAAATATATATATATATATATATATATATATATATATATATATATATATATATATATATATATATACACAACTGTATATACAGTATTATATATATATATATATATATATATATATATATATATATATATATATATATACAACTGTATATACAGTATTAACTATATACACTGAGTTGTTGTTCACTTGTACCTATCGTGAGTAATATGTGTGTCAGCACTGTGTGGAAATCATTGTCTTCACGATTGTGTTGAAGATGTTCACTCTTGCTAACGTCATTTGTGTTGGCCATTTTTTTTTTTCTCTCTAGTTTACCTTGTAACTTAATTTGTCTGTTTCCACTAGGTAGCTTTAATTAATAAATGTTAAATACAGTTCTTTTAATCGCTCACTGAGTAACTGTGATGGTATATTTTCTTTATTACTTTGTAGATGTAATAATGTATAGTTGTACTGTATATATGAAACACGTATTTTATGTAGGTATAAATGGTAACACTCGTTGGTAGTAAATAAATGTTATAATAAATGAATGAATATATACAGTGTAGAATATTTATTGTTGGTGATTATTTAGTGTTTGAGTTATGCAGATAACTGAAGTAAGTATGCATATTTAAGCTGTAACTATACAGCACGTTTTATATGTTTGTGCAGAAGCTTATTGTCTATCACTGTGTATTGTATAAATGAAGTAACTATGTAACTCACTAATTTTTACCGTGGTGGGAATGGTGTGAGTGGTGGTGTAGGTGGTGCGTTGACCGACGTGGCGTATTTTCAGCAAGCACGCATGATGACGTCGACTTCCCACACTGGTAGCTGTGGTGAGTGAATGAGTAGCGATGAGTAACTTGAGTGAAGACGAGTGAGTAAGATGAGTTGTGAATATGGACTTGGTATTTGCTTCGTCGTCTTGACCTCTTGACTCCTGCGTAGCGGTGAAGGTTGGGTGGATGTAGCAGAGAGAGGAGGGTGAGGTCTGGTGGTTGTGAGTTGAGTCGTGTCTCACTCTTTGTTTGTTTGTTTCGTTTTTCTTTGTCAATGTTTTCTCGGTCCTTTTCTCTTGTGATTTACTCGTTGTAGGATGAAGACTGCCACTACTTGTAGGTGCGTGTAGAAGATTATACAGATGACTCGTAGAGTTGTTACTTGTAGTTGATTGTAGATGGTTGTAGTTCGTTGGTTCGTCGTAGAAATTTCAAGATTGTTTGTATCAGTACTTTGTTAAACTACTTACAAGGCGTTGTGTGATCACTTCTAAATCAGCGTGACGATCGTGGAAACGGAGGGGGCTGGTTGGAGAGAATACTGTCAGGAGCTGGTTGTGAGTTGAGTTGTGAGAGGTATTTTTTTTTTTTTTCAATCTTGATATTTTGTAGGAATTCACTGTTGATTCGTAGACGAGGTTCGTATACGTTCGCTGCCACCAAATGTCATAAAAGACTTTGTATTTACTTGTAGTGGAGTTTTATATATATTAGACTTGTGGGCGAGCGGTTGTTATATTTGAGTAGCTTGTAAGTAGATAATCTTCTTTCCCATTTGTCATGTAGTGACAGGAGAGGTAAAGAATAGTATGGGACTATTTTTACTTGTCTTGGAAATATTAACAAAGTCTCTCACACAGAGCGGAGTATAAAGTAGAGTCCCGCTAGCTATCTCTCTGTCTCGCTCTCTCTGTCTCTCTCTCAAGTTGCTAAGCCCTTCTCCCTGCGACCTGTCTGTTGTATGGCTAGCTTCTTTCTGCCTCTCTTTCCTAAATTCTGGTGAAACAGGAGACGTATCACATGTGTTCCTTGTGAGTGGAAAGTTCTAGAAGCCTGTGTGTGAGTATGTGTGTATGTGTGTGTATGATCACTAAGACTTTGTTCACCGGTGGATTGCTGACAACTAACTGCATCATCTCCTTACTGGCCACTTCGTAATCTGTCGTCAGCTTTCCTCAGTGGAATTTGCAAGATCATTTCCCATTCCCAGGCTCGCATAGAGCTGTCTATCTATCTATTTATCTATCTATCTATTATGATTTGTAACTACAATATGGAGTCCCAATACATGTGTGTGTGTGTGTGTGTGTGTGTGAGAGAGAGAGAGAGAGAGAGAGAGAGAGAGAGAGAGAATGTGGGTATGTGCAGTACGTACGTACAATATGTATGTATGTATATGTGTACGAACTGGCATTGTTGTGTTTGTGTGTGTCGTCATCAAGGGCAAACAAATCACCTGACGGGACAGGTTAATATGTTACGAAAACCAGCCACAGGGATGATAGCAGAATATTATCAGCTCTTGTATCTTGCCCTCTTCTTCTTCTGCCTTTCAATACGTCTAAATCTAGGCTCTCTTGGTTTTGTTAACCTTGTCAGTACAAGGATGCCATTTTTGTAGCACCCACCACTGTCACCATTACCACTACCGACACCAACATCACTTCCATCACCACTGCCATCAACATCATGATCACCAACATCACCATCTTCAGCACCATCACCAGCAACACCATCACCCCCACCAGCTCCCAATCCACCACCACCACCCCCAGAATCATCACCATAATCACCATCGCCAACCTACAGCAAAAACCACCACCACCACCACCATCAGCATCACAGTTGCCACCAACAACAAATAACAACAAAAACCACCACAGCCACTTCTACATCACCGTTATCACCATCATCATCACCACCAACCTGCAACAAAAACCACCATTACCACCACCACCACCACCACGATCGACCAATATCATCACCACCACCATATCCACCACCAACCAACAACAAAAACCACCACCACCACCACCCCTATTACTACATCAACATCACCAACAGCAGCAACACATAAGATTAACCCTAGTTTATGAAAAGGAAAATCAGATCGATAAAACCGTAAATGTTATTATATTTCACGAGACTTACCTTAATGTATGACAGGGAAAATGAGAGCGATACATCTGTAAATGTCTTTATATCTCGTGATTTACCGAGAGAAGTGTGAGGAGAGATGAGAGTGAGAGGCTTAGGAGTGCAGATGGGATGGGTCAAATAATTCCTTCAAGTTGCTGTAATTTCGGATGTTCGAAAGAAAGAGTTTGAGTCCACGCAGAGAAAGAATATTTTAAAAATACCAATTTCGCTGATGATTTCCTTTCCATGCTTTTTCCCGCGATAGAGTTTATCACCTTAGGAAATGCGAAGGTACCAATTACACGCTGCTGATTGCGTGATTACTGGATTGGCCGGTTCACTGAAAGGACTGTGGCTGATCATTGACTCCTACGTAAATGAGATTTTGGGTCACTTACATTTGCAGGATAAACGAGCTTCCATTACAGCTTACTCCTTGAATCCGATTATCTCTTTTTTCACCAACATCTTGCTATCTTCAGACGATTTAACTCAGTTAAGGACAGATATTTATGACCTGAGGGGGTGGATACGACTTTTATTTACCATGTCTAGTATAACTGTCAAATAAATAAATAATAAATAAAATAAATAGATAATAAAACATGTCACCGGACTGAAGGGGTTAATCGGTTATTACAGATCGTTTTTTTTTTCGCATTTTCTTTTTTTCACTAATATTCACTCTGTTTTGACTCTGAAGTTTTGGCTACCGTGTGAATGAGGATAAGTGTTTGTACAAACAATCTTATACACAACTTAAGCGTAGGAGGGTTTATAATTATGCCCCCCCCCCCTTTTTTTAGACCATTCGGGAAATTTCGAGCTGAGATTCCGCGATATGAATTTTAAATTACACACACTTGATTGTAATAAAAGAATCCTTATAACATCTCCAACTTTTTTTTTTTTTTACCATAAACACTCTCTGTGAAATTATATATCTTTAGTTTTAATACCTCCAGCCCGAGGATTTATGTATTTCGTTCTTGCAGTCCAGTTAGCCACATATAAATTTAATATAATTTCCCTGCTGCACTACCCTTGTGTTTTGCCCGTAAAGTAAATATTTAATTTCAAACGCAGTGTGTACAGTCATCTCGAAATGAACAGATCTTGAATTTGGCTTTCTCTTACCTTGATTTGTTTTGTTTTTTCTTGGAGGGAACAGTCTTGCGGGCATCTGGCCTTTGGTTCATTTTTCCATATATTAAAAAAATGAAGTAGTACAATCATCAAGATGGTCAAGAGGTCTGCTGATGCTTGTTTTCCATTGTAGTCCTTTGTATCTAAGGGTGTGTTTAACTGGACGGACAAGAAAAAGAATACAAGATAGTCCATGTCACTTGCTCTTATTGCAAAACCGGATTTTAAGTTACAAGAGGAAAATTTTCAGATCTTACAGCAATTCCCTGTCGTTAGTACCCCCTGGGGGTAGTTTTTTTTTTTTTTTTAAGAATACTCCCACAGTATCCCTGCTTGTCGTATGAGGGGACTAAAAGGGTTGGCGGAGGGTTAGTGCCCCTCCCCGGAAAACAGCTAACTAAAAAGACGAACAAGAAGCCTCGGACAAGGATTGACCAAAAGATGACGACCAAGGACCGGACAAAGGACATGGTACGGATCGTGACGTGGAATGTAAGGGGTGCGAATGATGAGGTGAAAGAGAGAGAGAGAGAGAGATTGTCCAGGTGCTTGAAGGTGCGAAAGGGGATATATGTGGAGTAACTGAAACTAAATGGCCAGGTGAGTGTGAGAGAATGGGAGTATGGATGGGGTATATGTGCAGGAGTAGGTGGGAATGAGAGGGCAAAAGAAGGAGTATGTATAGTTGTGAGTAAAAGATGGAAGAAGAGCATAAGAGAGTATGGATCAGTTGGGTCAAGGATTGTATGGGTAAGATTGAAAGTTGGAACACAAATGTGGGCGATTGTGTGTGTGTATGAGCCAATGCAAGATCGTGCAAGCAGAGTGAGAGAAGAGTTCTGGACAAATGTGGAAGTGTGCATGGAAAAGTTTGGAAGGAATGAGAAAATGTTTTTGATTGGTGATATGAATGGTTAAGTAGGGCATGTGAAGGTGGATGGAATAGTTGGTGAGTGGGATGTGCCTACGGAGATAGATGAGAATGGCAGTGCGTTAGTGGACATTGTGCCAGGAGGGGGTTAATGATAGCCAATACCCTCTTCAGGCACAAAATGACCCACAGGGATACATGGCGAGTGCTGAGAAGGGTGGGTGGTGAACTGAATGAAAGGAAGGCAGTAACTGATTATGTGTGTGTGGATGAAAGGATGCGAAGATGTGTAATGGATGTAAGAGCTTATAGAGGTTGGGGGAGTGGACTTTCTAACATTACTTGGTGGTGGCCAGAATCAAGATCCAAGTAAGATGGAAAAATCGAAGAAGGGAAGGATGGGAGGAAGGAGTAGTTGCAAAGAGATTGGAAAGGTTACAAGAGGATATATAAGAGAGAAGTGGAGGAACGATTGGTAAATATGAATTGGAGCAGATGGGGGAAGTGGAAGGTGTGTGCAAGATATTCACAGTAAGAAATATGTGCAGCATCTGATGTGGTGTGTGGGGTGAAGAGAAGATAGAAGGGGGTGCAAGGAATAGCATGGTGGAATGAAGAGGTGAGACAGGTTGTGACACAAAAGAAGAAAGCATACAATGAATGGATGAGACATAGGGGTGTGGAAGAAGTTGAGAGGCGGAAGAGAGAGTTATATATGGAAAGGATGAGAGAGGTGAAAAGATTAGTAAGAGAGAGTAAGAAGAGAGTGGATGAGGAATTTGGAAAGAATATGAGTGTAAAGTGGAGGGACTGTAAGAGAATGTTCTGGAAAGAGGTGAACAGAGTGAGACAGGGTGGCAGTGAAGTTAGTAGGGGAGTGAAAGATAAAAATGGTAGATTACTAGTGGAGAAGGGAGAAAAGTGAGCTGATGGAGAGAACACTTAAAGGAGCTGTTGATCATAAAGAATGGAAGTAATGTGAGTATAAGTGGCTGGGGAATGGCTGGGAGAAGGAAGGAAGTGAAAAAACAGGAAGAAATCAGTAGGATAGAAGTTGTGGAAGCAATGAAGAAAGTCAAATTGGGGAAAGCCCCAGGAACTAATGGAGTATGTGGTGAAATGCTGAAGCATGGGGGAGAGATAGTAGTAGAATGGATGAGGAAGATGTGCAGATAGGCCTGAGAGGAAGGTAGAGTCCCGGAGGATTGGAAGTCAGGTATAATTATTCCCTTGTACAACGGAAAAGGGGAAGAAGAAGTGTGTGGTAATCATAGGGGCATTTGTCTTCCTAGTGTAATAGGAAAAGTGTATGGTAGGATACTTATTGACAAAGTTAGGGAAATAACAGAGGAATTAGTTGGAGAGGAACAGGGAGGCTTTAGGAAGGGAAGAAGTTGTGTAGATCAGATATTCATTCTTAGATCTTTAGTGGAAAAGTTTCTAGAGAAGGGAAAGAAGTTTTATGCGGCCTTCATGGATTTGGAGAAAGCATATGACAGGGTGGATAGACAAAGGTTGAGGAAAGTATTAAGAATATATGGAGTAGATGGGAAATTGTAAGAATGCTGTGAAGAGTAAGTATGATGGTGCTAAGGCTGCAGTGCGTGTGGATGGTGAACTGAGTGAATGTTACTCTTTGAAGGTTGGGTTGAAACCGGGATGAGTCATGGCTCCATGGTTGTTCAATCTGAACATGGATGGGGTAATAAAAGAGATAGAAGGTAGGACAGTGGGCGCTGGAGTGGCCCTAGTGAGAAAGGGTAGTGTTTGGAAACTCCCTGTTCTGTTGTTTCCAGATGATACTGTGTTGTTGAGTGAAGGCGGAGGGGAGCTGCAAGGCTTGGTGGATGAGTTTGGGAGAGTGTGTATGAAACAGAATCTAAAGGTGAATGTGGGGAAGAGTAAAGAGATGGTCTTTGAGAGAGGTGAAGTTAGTGAATGTACAGCGAGGTTGGATGGTGAGGAATTGGAAAATGTGAATGCGTTTTGTACTTGGGTAGTGTGATGAGTGAGAATGGAGGTTTGGAGGGTGAAGTGGTTGAAAGGGTACAGCAGGGAAGAAAGAATGCTGGTTCCTTGAAAGCTGTGATAAATAACAGGGAAGTGAGAATGGAAGTGAAAAAGTTACTACATGACAGTATTATGATACCAACTCTAATGTATGGAAGTGAAGCTTGGACCTTGTTGGAAGGACACAAGTCAAGAGTGAGAGCAGTGGAAATGAGTTATTTAAAAAGAGCCTGTAGAGTTACAGGGAGAGACAGACTGACAAGTGAGGATATAAAGGAGCGTTGTGGTGTGGATGTGATAGGAAGGGTTAGGAGAAACACACTGAGGTGGTTTGGCCATATAGAGAGGATGGAGGGTGAGAGACTGACGAGGAGAGTATGAGTGAGGTGGAGGGGGGAGAGGGAGGGGGAGGCCGAGGATGAGATGGAGGGATGGAGTGGAGAGGTATATGAGAGAGGGGGGTGTGAGTTGGGCTCTGGGCAGTGAAGTGGCGGAGGACAAGGCGACGTGGAGGCGATTTGTTTGTGGCCGCCCCGTATGGGATTGAGGTGTCTGGCAGCAGATAGATAGATAGACAAGGAGGAAATGAGAGTCAAGGATCTCGCTATATCTGTATGCTCTTCCCGCGATACCAAAACTTAGATACGAGGGTGAAATTACCGTAAATTAGTTTGAGGATCCCAGGGCATGTCTGGTGATAGGAAGAATGAGGTGGTCGGGCTGGGTGAGGGGCGGGTTATTAGTTGTAACATTTGGTATGACTTGCAGAAGTTATTATTATGGGGACTACTCTCTTTCTCTCTCTCTCTCTCTCTCTGCAGACTTTTTTCCCTTCCCTTCTCCGCTCCCCTCCCGCTTCCTTACACCCTCTCATCCCTCACTCCTTCCTACTGCCTCCCTCACCCCCCCTCCCTTGCTCCTCTTCTCTGTCTCTCGCCCCTCTTTCTCTCTTTCCACTCACTCCGTCCGTATTCAGTCACATTCCCTCCATCTCCCTTCATTTTCCTCTCCCCAATTACTCCTTTCTCATCTATCTCTTCCCCCCTTCTTCCTACCTTCCTCCCTCTTCTCTCTCTCCCTTCCCTCTCTACTTCTCCCTCCTCCTTCCCTCTTTCCGTCTCCCTCCTCTCTAATCCGGTCCCCATCTCTCCGCTTCCTTTCTCTCCCTAATTCTCCTCTTTTCCCTCCCTTTCTCCACCACAATCTCCCCCTTTCTAGCTCCCTCTTCTCTCCCCATCTTTTCGCTTCTTCCCTTTACAGTTTCGTCATCCTCCTCTCATCCCACCTTTAAATATCTGACAAAAATTACAACCATCCCAGTCACCTCCATCATCATTAACGCCATTATCTGCTCTGCTTTTTTGCCGTCCGTTTGGAGATTGGCAGCATAATTAATAACCAGACAATTACATATGAACCGATGATGTAAACTGGGGTGATGAGATAGTAAAGCAGGCATGTCCAATGATTTTGCTGTTGAAAAAATTAATATATGAACTCGGCATCATTCTCACTCTGTATATTATAACCCACAAATGTCTTGGCTCTTACTGGCTCTCGCTTGAAGCTATCCTGAATCTGGCTATTAAGTTTCATGGGAGTGGATGCTTCTGGTAAAATTCTTTGCAGTTCAATTAGCCTTGTGATGCGACTTTGTGGAATGATAGGGAGACGGGGACATTATATAAGAGAGTACCTTTGAACATAAATTAAATATGAATCAAGCAAAGTCTATTCTCAGTCAGACTGACTTGGAATGCGACTTACTGAAATTATAGTAAAACGGGGATATAGAATGAATGGATGCGTTTGAACAGACACTAAAAAATATCTCACTCCAAAGTTCCTCCTATCTAAGATGCGCTGGCGATGAAACTTGGTGAGACGGGATTGCAATAAGAGCGAGAGCCAGTGACTAGAAAAAAATTGCTAGGCATGGTCGATCGGTTGGCATATGAAGGGACATGTAGAGCAAACTCGTGTTAATATATATAGATAGATAGATAGATAGATAGATAAATAGATAGATAGGAATCTTTTTCATCTATCTGACCAAAGTAAATGTAGCCTGTGAAGAAAATCGAGTTGAAAACAAAACTTAAACTGTAATGTTTTAAAGCATAAGGTTGCGTGCACAAAGAAAGCAGGTTGCCTGCGCGCTGGTTGCCGGCGCGGACCTGCCCTGGTTAGCTGCACGGGTAGGTGGTCACCAAGGACGCAGGTAACCAGCTCCGACCCGCGCTGCGACGCCGGCGAAGGACAAGGACGCGGTCAGTTGTGATCCACCAGGCATAAAGCGATGATGTCAAGCTCATCGTCTGATGATGAGTTCATATTGCTTGACAGTGTTCATATAAAGCTCAAAAGGAAATAAAGAACAATACATGATATAAATTGCAATCTAATTCTTTCTTATTATAAATAAAATGAAATATAATTCTTTGCTTATTTCAACCCACAATTTATCAACGACATTTTCGTTTGCATGGAGCTTACTCATTTCGTCCCACAGTGGTGGTCGCTCAAATACTTTGGTAGTCAGGAGCTCAACGTCCATCTTGCTCTTCAGTCTGTACACGTCTATCTGCGCGGGTTGAGCAGGCAAGAATGGTGCCGCCATGAGGAATCCGGAAAGCGGGTTGAAGCAGGCTGCCTGCTCAGATACGCTCAACCCCGCTTTTTCTATGCACACCTACACTTGTTTATATGGTTTAATTCTTGGCGCAGGTCGGTGCCGGTGGCCCTCGCGGGTAAACCTGCTTTCTTTGTGCATGCACCGTAAGGCTGCATACACAGAGAAAACAGGTTGCCTGTGCGCTGGTTTCTGGCTTTGACCCACGCTGGTTACCTGCGCGGGTAGGTGTTCACAAGGGAAGCAGATAACCAGCTCCAACCCACGCGACGTTAAAGGGATGTGAAAGGGACAAGGGGACGTTAAAGGAACAACGTTGCAGTCAGTAGTGATCTACCAGGCATACATTGGCTGTACCTTTGCTGCTCTAATCAATTTACTCTTGTAAGCATGTTGACCCGTGCCGTCCCGGCGACGTGAATTAACGCGGCAACATTGCAAGGTCCCTAATTTGCACAATTTTCAATTTTCGCGAGTGATTTCGCGAGTGATTTTTGGCACATGTACACGGGACACCTTCCTCTATTCCTCTACAAGATGCCAAGCAGGAACAATGCCTTACACCGCATAACCTCTCCCCCCCCTTGCACGCCATTGTCTCGACAATTCACCTGTTACCAGTGACCTGGACAATAAAGACATTCAGGGCCAGAGTGATTCCCCAATCGATGACAATGTGGAGGACAAAGTTTAGAGGAAGAAACAGTCAGAAATGATGATCAGGTAATGTGAGAAGAAAAAGGTCATGAATGGTGATGAGTTAGTGAGTGAAACAATGCTTATAATGCCTATATTACTGTTTGAAAACCAATATACTCTTGTACTACTGATAAATTCGTACCAAGTAAATAAATAAATAATGTTTATGAGTGGATAAAATAGTTACCCTCCCATAGAACTCGTTTTCTTTGGTGCCAGCCTGTTAAAAAAAAAAAAAAACAGTCAGGTAAGGAAGTACTCGCACCTAAATCTGGTATTTTAAACCTCAGGTGAGCGATTTCTCTATGAATTTTCGATGTTTCTCACCAAAAGCGGATGTTTGAGCCAAAAAAAAAAAAAGGTCTAAAAACGTCGGGATGGGGCGGGTTAAGCAAAGACCTAGTAATAAATTTGCTCATCACTGTTGATTGTTTCTTTCACTTGCTTTTGTAATCCACTGCACTACTGTCAACAAAATATTTTTGTGATAAAGCTTCAACTATCAACCTACACAATCAGGACCAGATTCACACAATAAAATGCTATTTTGCTTACCTTCCCAATCTAATTCTCTGCTTATTTCAGCCCACAGTTTATCCGTTACTTTCTGCTTGCATGGAGCTTATTTCTTTTGTCCCATAATGGTCATCGCTCAAATACTTTGGCAATTAGGAGCTCAACGTCCATCTTGCTCTCCAGTCTCTACACCTCTACCCGCGTGGGTTGAGCAGGCAAGAATGGTCTGAGGATTCCGGAAAGCGGGTTGAAGCAGGCTACCTGCTCCGACATGCTCGACCCTGCTTCTTCTATGAACATCCCAACTTGTTTGTATGGTTTAATTTTTGGTGCAGGTCAGCACCGGTAACCTGCGCGGGTAAACCCGCTTTCTCTGTGAGCGCACCCTTGGACGTTGAGCTCCTAATTGCCAAAGTTTTTGGGTGATCACCATTATGGGACAAAAGGAGTAAGCTCCATGCAAACAAAAATGTAACGGATAAACAGTGGGCTGAAATAAGCAGAGAATTAGATTGTGAAGGTAAGCAAAATAGCATTTCATTGCGTGTATCTGGTCCTGATTATGTAGGTTGATAATGGAAGTAATGATGATAGAAAAACTAAATTATCGTTATCATTATTATTATTATTATTATTATTATCATTATTATTTATTATTGTTCTTATATCAATATCTGTATCTTTATACCATGTCCAGTATTGGGGTTTATCAGTAGTATTAGGGTACAAATTGTATTGGAAGATAATTGTTGTTCTTGATATTATTATAATATCAATATCTGTATCTTTACCATGTTCAGTGTTCTGGTGTAACAGTAGTAGGCTATATATTAGGGTAAAGACTGTATTGGAAGATAAGAGCAAATGATGTGGTATGTGTCAACAATAAACCAATAGTACAGTACAACGTCAAACTGATATTGGAATTTGTATTTAGCTTACCTGATAGTAATGACAAGTCTTTCTTCTGGTAGAATAGGTTGTGTATGCCGGTTACACCATGTCTTCACCAGACAATGTTCAACTTTCTTGAGAATATAGTTGAAAGTTTCTTGGGTCATCCTTGTATATTGGAAAAATCTTCTTGGATCCCTTTTAAGATCTCAAAAAAGATGGTGATATTCTCCAAGCTGTTCTCTCTTGCAGTTTATTTAACGTGTTGCTATTTTTTTCCTTTTAATCTTTGGGTGAACACCGTCAAGCAACATGAACTCATCAGACGACGAGCTTGACATCACTGTATGCCTGGTAGATCACAACTCTGCGACCTTGCCCGTCTAACGTCCCCTTGTCCCATTAACGTCCCTTTAATGTCGCACGGGTCGGAGCTGGTTACCTGCTTTCTTCGTGAACACCTAACCTCGCAAGTAACCAGCGCGGGGCGGCGCCGAAAACAAGTGCGCAGGCAACCTGCTTTCTCCGTGTACGCAGCCTAAAATAGAATAATTACAGAGGTACCGTCGGTTTTATGATAACAGTAGTTTATAAAGTGTTGTAAAGAAACGTAATGCGGTAAATAATACACATATCAAAGCAGATATGAAATAAAAAAAACTGCTCCACATGTCCTCATTGCTGAAATGTGTATGTGTGTGTGTGTGTGTGTGTGTGTGTGTGTGTGTGTGTGTGTGTGTGTGTGTGTGTGTGTGTTGTTACCTTACCTAATTGTTCTTACTTAATTGTATCTTTACAGGAATGAGTCAAGCTCCTACTGTCCCGTGTCTTAAACCATATTTATCGTACATATCCTTAAACTTGTGAATTGTTTTGGCACATACTATTTCATTCGGTAGTGCATTCCATTGATCAATTGCTCTGTTTGGGAAACTGAGTTTCCTTACGTCTTTATCACCTCTCTTCTTATGCAGTTTTTTGCAGTGTCCTCTTGCTGATGCTTCTCCATATGTTAAGTAATCATTTATGTCTACTTTCTCCTTCCCTGATATGCACTTATATAGCATTATCATGTCACCTCTTTTCCTTCTCTCCCATAGTGTTGGTAGATTCAGTTTATTTAGTCTTTCTTCGTAGCTTAGGTCCCTTAAGCTTGGTATCCATCTTGTGGCGGCCCTTTGAACTTTTTCAATCTTGTCTATGTGTTTTTTGAGATGAGGACTCCAGACTACTGATGCATATTCCAGGGTTGGTCTAATGAATGATGTTATTATCCTTCTTAGCATGTCTTCATTTATGTATGTGAATGCTATTCTCATATTTGCAAGCAGTGTATACATGTTCCGTACCTTCTCGCTGATGTGGTCAGCCGGAGATAGTCTGTTATTGATAATCACACCTAGGTCCTTCTCTCTTTCTGATGTGTGTAGGGTTTTATTTCCTAACTTATAGTCCCAATCAGGTCTTTTTCCACTTTTACCAAACTTGATTACATGACACTTGTCCACACTGAATTCCATTTGTCATGTATTACTCCATTCATGAAGTTTATTTAATACTTCTTGTAGCTCTTTACAAGAGTCTGTGTTAGTAATTCTCCTTTGTATTTTTGCATCATCTGCAAACATATTCAGATAGCTCTCATTTCCAGTGTTACTGTTTACATCATTTATATACACTAAAAACATGATTGGTGCCAGCACTGAACCCTGTGGTACTCCACTAGTCACTTCTTTCCATGATGAGTAGTTTCCTCTTAGTACTGTTCTCATTTCTCTTTTTATGAGAAAATCTTGCATCCAACAAAACAGTTTGCCTCGAATTCCTCCTTGATGGTACAGTTTCCATAAAAGTCTTTGGTGTGGTACTGTGTCAAATGCTTTCTTGAAATCTAAATAGATACTGTCCACCCATCCTTCTCTTTCCTGTATTGTGTCTGTTACTCTGTCATAGTAGCTCAACAGATTAGTAACACATGATTTTCCTTTTCTGAAACCAAACTGTCTTTCTGTTATCATACTGTGTTCTTCTAGATGATTTACCCAAGCTTTTCTTATAAGTTTTTCTAATACCTTGCTTACAACACTGGTCAGTTATAATGGTCGGTAATTGAGTGGATTTTGTCTATTTCCTTTCTTGAATAAGGGGATAATATTTGCTTTCTTCCAAATATCAGGTAGTTTACCTTGACTCAAGGATTTCTTGAAAATTAAAAATAATGGTTTACTTAACTCCTTTGCACATTCTCGTAGTACCCAACATGAAATTTCATCAGGACCACTTGCTTTTCCTGTCTAATTTACTTAACTCCTCCTGTATTACTTTTTCTGCTATTTGTATATCTGGTAGTATGTGTGGACATGCATGTTCCACATAGTCCCTCTCAAATTTTTTTTCTTCTGTAAAAACTAATTGGAAATTCTTATTTAGTGCTTCACAAATATCTTTCTCTTGTGTATAAGTGATTCCCTCGTCCGTAATGGATTGTATTATATCTTTTACTTTGGTTTTGCTTCTGATATAGCTGTAAAACAGCTTTGGTTGATCACTACTTTTATTTATTATATCCTCCTCAAACTGATTTTGGCCTTCCCTGCTTATTCTTGTATTATCGTTTCTTGCCTGTTTGTAATTATTATACGCCCTTTCACTATTGTGTCTCCTGCATCTATTCCACAACAAATCTCTTCTTTCTTTTGATTTTTTACATTCTGTATTGAACCATTTCTGTATTTTCTTATCTCCTTCTTTGTGCCGTGGGATGTACTTCTGGATTCTTATTTCGTAAAATTCACAGAATTTTTTTTATACAGCATTTAAATCTTGTCCTCTAAGCTCATTTTCCCAATCAACTTCTAAGAAATACTTCTTTGGGTCTTGATAATTTCCCTTTTTATAGTTTAGGCTCTTTTTGTAACTTTCATTGCTGTTAACTATGTCATATGCTATCCTGAAGTTATAATTTAGTACTGCATGATCGCTTTTGCTGAGTGGAGGGTGATATATTAAACTGTCAATATCATTTTCTTGCCCAGCAAATATTAGATCTAGCATTGAAGGTACATCGAGTCCTCTTTTTCTGGTGGTTTCCCTCACATGTTGCGTTAGGAAAAACTCTTGCACGAGATCCAGGAGCTTTTGGTCCCAACAGCTTTCTTGGCTAATTATATCTAGAGTAATCCAATTTATATTTGTATTAAAATCTCCAGTTAGTATAATTCCTTCCGATTTCTCTTCCATTTTATGAAGTAATGATCTTAAACTCTGAATTGTACTCTCTGCCGGGTCCTCATATTCGTCTCTTTCCCATGTGTTTGATCTGGGTGGCATGTACAAATTGGCTACAATTACTTTCCCTTCAGATGTGTTGATCTCTACTGCAATCAGTTCTACTTGTGATGGTATATCTAGTTTTATTTCATTGACTTTTAGATTTTTCTTAGTTAATATTATAATTCCTCCTTTTTTTAAATTTCTGTCTCTCTCCATATATTGCATTCCTCTAAGTTTAGTATGTCATTGGATATCCTTGGTATTAATTTTGTTTCAGTTAGGCATATTATTTGTGGTTCATTTTCTCTGACATAATCATTCATCTCTAGTAATTTAGATACCATTCCATCCACATTTGAGTACATCAACTTTATCATCTTGTTTATATACTTGTCATGACATGGTTCTACTACCTTCCTCCTTTTTATTCCCTCCTGTTTGTGTACCACTTTCGTACCTGGAATCCTATTACTTTGTAAAAAAAAATGTGTTCTCCTCTTCTGATCTTCCCGCATTTTTTGTTTTTGCTTCCTCCCTCTTCTCTTTCAGTAATTCCAGTTCCTCTTGTGTTAGGCATCTTTTTATCCATACATTTTTGAACTCCTCTTTTTCCATAAGATTCTTTGCAGTTCTTAGTATCTCCTACACAGTGTTTACACTCTGGAAAGTCACCTTTAGAGGTCTTGCCTTGCTTTTCTCGTATTTCCCTAACCTTTTGTGTTCCTCTATGTCTTTACAACAGATTTCCTCTGATACTTCTTTCAGTAAGCTCATTACAATTTTGCCATCTCCTTTTTGTCTCTTGTGATCTTGTTTTTTACTTCTTCCTCTTCTATACCAGTGATTACTATAGATTTGTTTATATCTACTGAATCTCTGACTAACTTTGGATTGTTCTGGATTATTCTTTTCACATCCTTTTTAATGCTTTTTTCCTCCATCCTTCATCCTTGTTTCCAAGTCTTTCTTTACTTTCACCATTTCAGCATACGTGATTTCCACATCATTTTTGTAGCTTTGCACAGCTTCATTCACCTGTGTTATCTTCTCAATATCACTGCTCTGGTCTATCAGACTGCTTACTTGCCTAATTGTCTCTGTATCATTTTTGAACTCTTCCATAATACTTTCGTGATTGACTACTGTCCTTGCCACTTCACTCATTTTCTTCCTAAGTGTACTCAATTCCACTGTTAGTTCACTGATGGTTGTGTCTTTCTTGTTGGCCTCCCTTCCTAGTTTTTCTATTTCTTCCTTTTGCAAGTGCATCTGCTTCTTTATTTCATCAGTTTCATTTTTGAAAGCCATTTCCAGTTTGTGTACACGTTCAACCAGTCTATTGTGAGTTTCCACTTCAACCAGTTCTTGGTAGAAATCATCATCTTGCTTTCTACCTTTATCCCTTTTCTTTTCCAAATTTGCTTTAGTAAAATATGTGTCCATTTTGCAATACTAAAAGCACAAAGTACATGTACTTACATTCCCCGCGCAGCTGTAGTCTAAACAAACCTCAGCTGACTGAGCGCATTCTTTCTCCTCTCGGTTCTCTTTTCTGTTTGAACAAGTCTTGTTTAAATTTCTTATTAATTTTTTTCTTTTAATAATGAAAAATCATTTAGTCTAACCTGGTACAGAGCTTGACTCATATAAAGATACTAATTTAGGTAATGCCACTGGCCGTGCCGGCTCGGTATGGAGCGCCAACGTCGCACGTCTGCTCTCCCTGACTCCCAGTGTGTGTGTGTGTGTGTGTGAGAGAGAGAGAGAGAGAGAGAGAGAGAGAGAGAGAGACAGACAGACAGACAGACAGACAGAGAGACAGACAGACACAGACAGAGAGAGACAGGGAGAGACAGAGAGACAGAGAGAGAGACAGGGAGACAGAGAGAGAGACAGACAGACAGAGAGAAGAAGAAGAGGCTGTATTTTTTTTTAATGTGAGGAAGAAGGAACCAAAGGCCGCGAGCCCACAAAATTGTTCCTTCCATCATAAATGAAATAGTTTGACATTTGGTGGAATAAGATGCCTTATAATATATTAACTCTCACTACTAACACTAACCTGGTAGATGAAAATGTGTGGCACAATATCCTACAAGCCAGAATTAGGTTCAATTTCAATTTAAAAAAAAAAAAGTTTACATCCATAAAATATGGGGGGGGGAGACAACATTGCTTAGAAGGAAAGAAGCTCAGTCACGAACCACTCCTCTGAACCACCAAACCAGCGAAGCGAGACCCCGAATCACAGGTGATTTGACAGCTTTACGGTGGTGCAGATAATAAGGCGGATTGAGTGTTGGTGTGAATAGACTCATGGCTGTACTAAGAACGTGACTGTGCCTGACGTGAGGGCTCCAGGGCTATCTTGATCAAGAGGCTACTTCATAGGTTGTAAGAAAGTGAGAGAAATGAGAGCTGGGAAAGGGAGGGTAGGAGCTAGAGATGGGAAAGGAACTGGGATGAGAATTTGGGAGGTGTGAGAGAAGAATGTAGGGTGGAGATGTGAGAGGGGTGATGGAGGGTTGTGAGACCAGGAAATATGAGGGGTAAGGTGGGAAGGTAATGAGAGAGATGAAAGGAGAGTACAGGGTGAGGTTGTGAGAGGGTGAGGGAGGGGTTGGGGTATGAGAGGATGAGAGTGAAAAGTAGTTCAAAAATGGAAAAGAAGTGGTTGAGGGGAGGGGAGGGTAGAAATGTGTAAGGGAGGAGGAGATGGAGCTTCTAAAAGGGGGGGGGGGAGCTGAAGAGGGAAAACGTGAGAGGATTTATAGAGGGGGGATGGAAGAAAGGGGAATACAGTACACCTCAGATTTATAACTCTTGAAGTGCACGACCTCTGTCATCTCTCATCAAAGCTTAAGACACTTGTCAGAGAGCAGCAAGAGTTTAATTTAGAAGACGACATATTAAAGAAGTAAACTGACATTACGTCCTTTTTAAGTACGAAGTGTTGTCCCACGTTAAGAAAGTGGACTAGCAGTAGCAAGAATAAAATATACAGTGGTGTTTAATAGACTATTGTTAGCTCGGTAAATAGTTATGGGGTCTCTCTGTCTCTGTCTCTCTCTCTGTCTCTCTCTCTCTCTCAGCGGTAGCAAGAGTAAAATATACGTCATCGTAAGGAAGTGATCAAGGGCTAGGGTGAGATGCCAGTGAATTAGCATTAGTCGGACTATTTTTTTTTTTTTTTTTTCTTTTTGCCTTTCCTAATTCCAATCTTTTCTTTCTTTTTCTATTGCTCGCTTGCTTCTCTCTCTCTCTCTCTCTCTCTCTCTCTCTCTCTCTCTCTCTCTTTTTTCATCTTTCGGGATCATCTTTGTTTTTCCGTTTTCCTTCGTTATCCCTCTTTTGTTCTGCGGATTTTATCTCTACTTTCTTTTCTTATTTTTACACGTTTTGTCATCACAATGTGTGTGTGTGTGTGTGTGTGTGTGTGTGTGTGTGTGTCGCCTAAGTAGATCAACTTTGCAAACAGCGTCGTAGCTCCTGTACTGAGGTAGAGATGGGGCGGGGGAGGATATTGTGTCTGAGACTTCGCTTCCCACCAAATTCATGCGTTGGAAGAAATGAAAGGGCTCTTATCACCCCGTCTATTATTTTGAGTGGTGAAGGCAGTGATTGATGATGATGACTGATGATGGTGGTGAATTTAGTTCTTGTCGATGGTGATGGTGATGATGATAAATAAATATAAATGATGATAGCTAAGATTGTAATAATGATAAGAAAGACGATGAGCAACAATAAATAATGATAATAATTAATGTAGTTGATAACGATGGTAATGACTGCTATAACAAAATGATAATGATAAAGATAACGATACTGCTGATGCCGGTGGTGATAATCAACGATGATAATAATAATGAAAATTATATCAGTAATTATTCATTCATTTCTCACTTTCTTCTTTTCTTTTACTCTCTTCTCCTTTCCTTTCTTAGTTTCTTCTCCTTTTCTTTCAAGATCTTCCTCACCTACTCCCTTATCGTGCTCATTATCTTACTCTTATTGTCTCTTATCTTCATTTTTTTCATTATATTTCTTTTCTCGACTTTTTCAAGAATCTTGGAAAATGAATTGAAGAGGGAGAAGAAGAGACTGGAAATGGAGAGAGAACGTAGGGGAAGCGCAAGTCAGAGAGAGAGAGAGAGAGAGAGAGAGAGAGAGAGAGAGATGAAGAAGAGTGTAAAATAATAAGAGAAAGATTGGAAAATTCAAGTAGAGAAGAGGAAGGAAGGAACCATCAAGAAGAGGAAGAGAAAGACAGGAAGAGTCAAGAAGAGGGAGGATGAAGAGAGCAATGAAGAAAAGAGAAGATGAGAGATAGTGTGAATGAAGGAGGATGAGCAGAGGAAGAGCAAAGAAGATGGAGAAGAAAGCGAGTCAAGAAGAGGAAGAAGAAGAAGAAGGAAGAGGAGACAAGAAGAGGAAGAAGAAGAAAAAGAAGATGATGAAGAAGAAGAAGAAAAAAAAAATCAGGAAGAGGAAGAAGGAGGAGTCAAGAAGAGGAAGAAGACGGAGGAGGAGTCAAGAAGAGGAAGAAGACGCTGAAAATAGTCAAGAAAGAGAGGGAGTGTCGAAGAAGTGTTATCTCAGCGCTCTAACAAGGTAGATGTCAGACCAGGCCGGCTGTCTCCCATGCTACCCCTCCCCCCCGCACTTTACCTCCTCTCACCTCGCTTCCCTCCTTTTCCTCTCTCACTCATGCCTCCACCTCCCTCATCCATGTTTCCATCTTCCCCTCCCACTTCTCGACCCCACTAATGAAAAAATTTCATTTCTCCCTCCCTTTCTCCCTTATCCCTCATCCTCATCTCTTTCCTCATCAATGCTCCCCTTCCTGATTTCCCTCTCTTTTCCCATCCCCTTTTCTCTCTCTCACCCTTACTGCCTTCCTCTCAGCCAGCCTTCTCTCCTTCCTGCTCCATCTTCCCTCAACTTTTCCCTCTTCTTTCGTTACTCTTTCGCCCTCCCTCCACCCTTTCCGTTTCCTTTTCACTTATTCCCTCCCTTCCCATCTCTCTTTCCCTTCCCCTTCCATCTCTCCAGGCCCCTTCACCTCTCTCCTCACCTCATTCCTTGTCTTCCCTCGTTCCTTCTCTTCGTTTACTCCTTATCCCCTCCTCCTTATCTTCTCTCTGCCCTTCCCCTTCGTCCACATCTTCCTTCTTCCCTCCGTACTTCATATCTTACTCCCTCTTCAGGTACGCCTCCATCTCCTCCTCTTACATATTTTCTTCCCTCTTTCTCCCTTTTCCTCTCTTTTCCACTTCTTCCTAGACCCATAGCTCTCTTTCCTTCCTTTTTATCTTGCCTCTTCCTCTCTCTCCATTTCCTCTTCCCCTCTTTACTTCATATCTTACTCCCTCCTCTGGCACGCCTCCAACTCCTCTCACCTTTCTTCCTTCTCTCTCCCCTTCCCCCCGTTTTCCACTTCTTCCTAGACCCATATCACTCCCTCCTTCTTCCCTTTCCTCTTGCTCTCTCTCCATTTCCTCTTTCCTCTCCCCCTTCCCCTCCTTCCTTCTCCTTTCAGTCACTTGAGGGAAGGGGCATGAGAAGACAGGAAAGAGAGACGGTGGAGGAAGAAATATGGGGAGAGGGATGGTGGGGTCAAGGAATAATGCGAGAAAAATATGGAAGGAAGAAATGACTTGTAAAAAGGGAAAAGAGTTAAAAAAAAAAAAAAAAAAAAAGAAGCTCTGAAGACGGAGAGACTGGGAAGATGTGGGTGAAATGTAGATGTCATTGTGAAATACGAAATGAAAAAGAGGATGGAAAGGAAGTGAAATATATGTACTGTATATGGTAAAAGATGGAAAAGAGTTTGGAAATTAGGTGGATAAGGTGTCGAAATCATAAAGCGTGAGAGGTTATGTGTGTGTGTGAGAGAGAGAGAGAGAGAGAGAGAGAGAGAGAGAGACAGACAGACAGACAGACAGACAGACAGAGGAATGAAGAGAGCATTGTGAAATAGTAAAAACGAAGTTAAAAAGGTTGTGAAAAACTGTTGTAAAAATGTGATAAAGGATGTGTGATCCTTTAAAAAGTGTGAAGGATCATGGAAAAGATCTTCAAGTAAAAGTGCATGGACATAGACATGAATTACTGATAGATAGGGATGTCGGATGTTTTTAAAATGTGTGAAGTAATGAAAATGGAGTGGAAGAATGGTTAAAAGCGTAAAGATCAAAAATGGATTGAAGTGAATTATTAAAAGGACTAGAAAGGCGTGAAAAAAGAGGAAGGACTGACTAGAATCATGTGAAAAAAGAAAAGTAGGCTGAAATGAAATGTGTGTGATTAGACGATAAGAGTGTTTGAAAATAGCATAAAAGAAAATGGGTAAAAAAGATGAACTGTAATGAAATGATGGGGTAAGTGACGCCGGAAAGAGATGATTATTATTTTTTTTTAATAGAAAAGGTCGAGGACAAGATATACTGAAAGGTTAAAGAAACATGAATAATGATTTTAAAGAAAGTTTTTCATCATCCTCATCACCATCGTCATCGTCATCATCAACATCTTTCGCCATTGTCATCACAGTCATCACTTTTTTTACACTCTACAACGCCATCATCACCATTCCCTTCCCCATCATCACCACAATTCTCACTCACCATTATTATCATCACCACAATCCTCACTCACCACCACTGTCATTACCACCGTCCCCGTTCCCAATAATATAGCCACCAACCATCCATGCATCTCGGTCCTCATCACCACCCCCAGTCATCACCACCACCCTCATTACCACTAAAATACAACGCCACTTCCCGCCTCTTCTGGCATTATTTCTCTCGCTGTTCGTCTACTCGTGATGCTCATTTGCGTTCATTTTAATTTACTTACCATGACATTATGGGAGAGGAAAATGTTCAGGCCGTGGGTGTCT
>NC_136977.1:33419581-33422081 GCF_032717465.1 Coenobita brevimanus
TTCGTCTTCTTCTTCTTCGTCTTCTTCTTCTTCCTCTTCTTCTTCTTCTTCTTATTATTATTGCTATTTTTATTATTGTTGTTGTTATTGTTATTATTATTATTATTATTATTATTTTTATTATTATCATTATCATTATTATTAATTTTACGCACTTAGGTCTCATAGAAACAAATCGAACCCTTAAAAATCAAAGTTCTTCCGTTTCTTCTGTCGTTGATTCTTGATTTTCAGTTTAATTTATTTACTTTGGCATCATCCGTAAACCTTTAAAACCTTTCATTTCAGTGTCCCCAGTTCATTTATTCGTTTATTTATTATGACAAAGACTATTTTTTCGTGGTATGCTAATTATCTAGACTTCTGTTGCATCTTGAAGTAATTTTGAACGTTGGAATATCAGAGTCCCCCATTATTTAATATGTTTAATTTACACAGAAACCTATTGTGAAAAGTTTCAAGGGAGCGTATGTGAGAATTGTGTGTTTAGTTTATGTATTTGTTTACCTGTTAGAAAAGAAGACTCCTTGATTTGTTCTGTACATGATTTTCACCTTTATATTTTTTGACATCACTGATATAAGATTGTTGAAACGCAGGTGTCAGAGTTCTCGAATATTTTTTTTCTTTTTTTTGAAGGGGGAGGGGGGAGCAACGGGGGAAAACTAGACACTGATCTTGCTGACGTTAGGGGGCGAGGGTGTTAGCTCAGTCTCGTCCAGCAACCACACCCATCCATCCATCCATCCTCTGCCATTCACCCATCAGCCACACCCTCCCAAACCCCCGTCACCCACACCCACACAGTCTCTGTCATCCACCCATTCCCTTCTGTCCACCCATCAATCACACCCACCCATCCCTTGTTACCCACTCATCAGCCACACTCATCCACCCACCCCCTCTCATCCATCCATCCATCCATCACCACCCATCAGCCACATTCATCCATCCATCCTTTCCAACCATCCGTCCCCACTCATCAGCGACACTCATGCACCCATCCTCTGCCATCCAACCCATCCCCTTCCACCCATCCATCCTTTCCCATCGTCTGGAGAGGACATTTTTCCCCTGTTAGAACTCCCATAACTCCTGGGTAATGATGCTGGATTACTTCATGACGTGGTATCAAGCCAGAATTACGGACACATCACATTTTTCTTGCCACAGTCCTGAGAAATTAGTGATAACCCAACAACAACAGGCTGGCCAGACTGTGAAGGGTGTTGACTCCTTACCGTATACAGAGACCGAACCTCTTGTCTATTTTTTTTTTTTTTTTTTTTTTTGTCACTGCCAGACGATTGTGCTCAATTACGAGAAAACTCTCATAGATTTTTTTTTTTTTCGTCGGACCACGGGATGGTTTCCATTGCGAGTAGCCTAAAATCGTCTGGCGTTAACTACTGTAATAAAGAATAAACAAGTTACCCAGTGAGATTTTGGGGATAAAGCTAGATCATTTTCTTATCCCTGAGAACTCAAGAAATTTCCTCCTACTAGCGAGTAAAATTTGTCTTGTTATAAGATTAAAGTAGGCAACTCACTCCCTGAAGCTTAATGGTTTGAGGTCTTTCTGAAATTAATTAAAATCATCTGGTGTTTGTGAGATAAGAAAGAAGTACAGGGAAGGTGGAGTTCAGAGAGGGGGGATTCTTTTTTATGTACTCTCAAATACCAGTGAAGTAAACACAAGCTCGGTATTCTGAACCGGCCAGCGCAGGAGTTTCGCTGTGTAACTAATTATATTATCCATTTTTACTTCACATTTAAATCTCTGCATATTTTTCTGGCATGTCTATAGAGATAAGGCCAGATGGTGTATAAGGTAAGTGTGCATAATCATGATGTCACCCCAAGCCTCTCTCTGCAGGACAACTCCCCTCCCCCCCTTTCTTCCTGCCTCAGGAGTCATGACCCTCTCTTCCCTCCGCATTACTCCCTTCCCTCCCGCCTACCACCTCTCACGAGCAACATCTCTTCCTCTCTCCTCATAGCCTCCCTCTGCCTGTCTTACGTCCCTTCCCTCCCTCTCCTCTCTCACTCTCATGACTCACACACCTCATAACCCCCGCCCTCCCCGTTTCAACCTCCTCCCCCCAAGTCTTTGTTTTCCACGAGGTGTTTGACTGGGATAGGACAAGAAACTGAACGTCGTAAAATGATGCAGCGTAATAATAAAAAGCAATTCATTATCCATCCATCCATCCATCATCCAATCCTACGTTGTCCCATGAGGAGCGTAGGAGCCCGGGGCTAGGCAGTTGGTCCTGACATTTAAGATGAGAGTGACCAGCCTCACTCATCCCTGAGTGGCATTACGTGAGCAATAAACCCCAACCATCCCTTGGATATAAACCTCCACCGGCTCAATCCGACTGGAGCACAATAATTACCCACTAAACCACCAGGCGCCAAAATTTGGTTATATGGTTACCACCCAGCGTAGTAAATAGTTTCCTGGTGTACAGGAAACCATTTGGCTTGTCATTCAGTG
>NC_136977.1:33424581-33464581 GCF_032717465.1 Coenobita brevimanus
TTACAAGTTGTATCAGGCTCTGCTGGCCCCTATATAATGAGCTCAGTCTCTGCATCATTGCCACTTAGATCTGCTCCTCATTTTGTTCACATCTCTGTCCTCCCCTGTACAGATATTATTATTGTGAGTGCTCAAGAAGTCTCCAACCATCTAGCAGCTGTGTGTAATTTGAGTATTACTGTTATTGCATTTTTTTCTTGTACTGTATAGCATAAGTTTATTTTGTAGGCCTAGTGAAGTCTTTGTGATTAATGTTGGGTTTTATGTCAGTCATTTTTTATAATAGTTTGTATCTGTAATTATTTATCTGGCATTCACTGAGTATTATCTGGTATCTCATTTTATCAGGGCTGACTTAGATAAATTTACTCTTGCTAATTTCGTGTTAATAGAGGCTATTGCAGTTAACCATATATTTAACCTGTTTATTTGCCATTACATTATCCTTATGAGTTCTGAATGTTTTGTTGTTAGTTTAAGCATTAATCTTTAACTTGTAATTTTACCTAACTCTTTTGTTTTGAACCTGGAACTTTACGGGACAGTAGTGACTCTTAGTATTCTCACTTAATGTGTACATTATCTTTCTCTGTTCCGTAACATAAATTTGGCGACCTCATATCAGGATATTCAGGATATTATCATAAGGATATTGTTTGATATTTTGTGACTGTGATATATTCATGATGGCTACTATTTCTACACTTGATGAAGCCAAAGATTTTTTGTCAAATGTGCAAACAGTGTGTGATATAGAAAACAGAACAAAGAATGAACTTAAGCTTGTTGCTCAACAATTGGGAATTGTTGTTCGCTCTCATCATTCTAAAGATCAGATTGTTGACATGATTAATGAAAGCTTGTTTAATGTAACTCCTCCAAATGAGCAAACGCAGATTGAATTAGCTAAGTTACAGCTAGGCCCTGCAGGAGGCTCGTGTTAATGAGGCAAATGCTCGTATTCAAGAGGCAGAGGTACGGGCTCAGGCACAAATTGAGCTTGCCAGGATTCAGGCAGACCATGAGTATCGCATGAAACAAGGTGGAACTGGATCATCTTGCTCTGATGATTTTGATGTGGCTAAAAATGTTAAACTTGTCCCTCACTTTTAATGTATCTGATTTAACAAAGTATTTTCAGTTGTTTGAGAGGGTAGCTACAGGTTTTAATTGGCCTAAGGAGTATTGGCCAGTACTCCTTCAAACTGTTCTCACCGGTAAAGCTCAAGTAACTTATGCATCTTTGCCTCAGGATCAGTCTGATAATTATGATGTAGTTAAGAGCTTGATTCTTAAGGCCTATGAGCTTGTTCCTGAAGCTTATAGAGTAAAATTTAGGACAACTTATAAGCAAGATAAGCAATCCCATGTTGAGTATGCAAAAATCAAAGAAGATCTGTTAGAGCAGTGGTTAAATTCTATGAATGTGGATTCTGATTTTGACAAATTTAAGCAGATGATTTTGCTGGAGGATTTCAAAAGGTGTATTAGTAAAGATGTAAGCCTATATCTTGATGAGAAAAGAATAGATAATTTGTCTGATGCTGCAGTTTTAGCTGATGAGTATGTTCTCACTCACAAGAGATATTCTAGAGAAAGAGGGAAAGCTGAGAGTAAGTACGTTGCCTCTACTCAGAGTACAGGTAACAGGAAAGAGAATAAGGATGATGTTTCTCAGGAAGTAAATACCAGCTTCACCTCTAGATTTCAGAAAAGTAAATGTACTTATTGTAGTAAGTTTGGTCATACTACGGAGAGATGTTTCAGGAGACAGCGTGATGTGAACAAAAAGGAGTCTTTAAATATTCAGTCAATTGGTCTAGTGTCCACTCTTGAGAGTTCCCAGAATTCTTTAACTGAGTTAACTGAACCTGCTTTGAGGGGTAACTTAAATTCTCATGATGGAGCTCCTCTTTTGAGCAGTAACGTGGGTGACACTCTCAAGAGTTCATGTGCTAATTTCCTGTCTGATGGTTTTGTCAGTCCTCTGGACAGTAATGACAGGAAATCAGTTAAAATATATCGTGATACAGGTGCTTGCCAATCCCTTATGCTGACCAGTGTTCTAGGCTCTAATTTTAATTCCTCTGATGAAACTGTAATCTTACAAGGTGTAGGAAATAATTACTTCTCTGTTCCTCTGTGCAGAGTGAATTTAGAGTCTGGTTTTGTTAATGGTTCTGTTATGGTTGGGTTGGTTGAGACACTCCCAATGTCAGGTGTAACTTTCTTACTTGGAAATGATATTGGTGGAAGTCAAGTGTGTCCAGCTCCTCAGTTGTCTAGTGAGCCAGTGGCTGCGTCCCAGGATTGTGATGTCCCTGATGCGTTCCCTGCATGTGCTGTCACTAGGGCTAAGTCTAAAGTTACTGGTGATTTAGAGGATAATGATGATGATGATGTTATCCTAGCTGACACTTTTCTTGCTAATTTGGACCACTCACCAGATGAGGCAGTACCCCGTAGTGTTGATAATTTGTCTCGTCAAGAGTTGGTTGAGTTGCAGGTTGCTGACCCTGAGTTGAAAGGTCTAGCTAACTCTGCTTACAGTGAGGAAGAATCAGCCGGTGCTTCTACTTGTTATTATGTAAAGTCAGGAGTACTTATGAGGAAGTGGAGACCCCCAACAGCATCAGCCGACTGTGAATGGGAGGTTGTACATCAAGTTGTCATCCCTCGTGTTTGTAGGCAGGATATCATTAGAGTGGCTCATGATTCCAGTTTGGCAGGACACCTTGGAGTGAAGAAGACTGTGGCACGCATTTTGAAACACTTCTACTGGCCAGGTATCTTCAGGGATGTTTCCTGGTATTGTAAGTCTTGTCACACCTGTCAAGTTGTGGGGAAGTGTAATCAGACCGAAAAGGTTGCACCTCTAGTTCCCATTCCTCCTTTTGAGGCGCCTTTCACCCGTGTGTTGGTGGATATTGTGGGCCCTCTTCCTAAGACTTCTTCAGGATTTTCTTATGTGTTGACCATGATTGATATGGCTACTCGTTATCCTGAAGCCATTCCACTTAGAAATATCTCAGCAAAGAACGTGGTTAAGGAAATGCTAGGGTTCTTCACAAAGTTTGGTCTGCCCAAGGAGGTACAGTCAGACCGGGGAAGTAATTTCATGTCAAACGTTTTCAAACAGTCCCTGAAAGAGTTGGGCATCACCCAGATCACGTCTTCAGCTTACCATCCCCAGACCCAAGGAGCGTTGGAGAGATATCATCAAACACTCAAATCGATGCTCAAGAAATACTGTTTGGAACATCAGAAAGACTGGGATAAAGGTCTTCCATTCGTTGTGTTTGCTGCAAGAGAATCTCCAAATGAATCACTGGGCTTCTCACCTTTTGAACTACTGTTTGGCCATGAAGTAAGAGGACCCCTTAAGCTACTCAAGGAATGCTGGCTGTCGGAGGAAGATGACGTCAACCTGCTGGAGTATGTGATGAAGTTCAAAGAACGGCTGTCCACTGCTTTACAGCTGGCGAGAGAGAATTTAGGAGCTGCTCAGGAGAAGATGAAGACTTGGTATGACAAGAAGTCCAGGTTACGCCACTTTCAGCCAGGAGATCAGGTTTTGATTCTGCTACCAGTTCATGGGCAACCTCTTCAAGCCAAGTTTAGTGGCCCTTATTCCGTGGAGAAGAAACTCAGTGATGTCAACTATGTCATCACCACACCAGATCGTAGAAAGAACAAGCAACTTTGTCACATTAACATGCTAAAGTTATATCACAGGCGGGACGAAAATAATCCAGTCTGCACTGTAGCTGTTTCACCCGAGTCTGCAAGTGAAGCTCTCCCATGCAGTATGAGCCTGAGTGATAGTTTGGGGAAGAATCCTGATATCATGAATGATCTCCAGACTAAGCTTTCTCATCTACCTCCCAAGGAAAGGCAGGAGTTTTCGGCATTACTGCAGGAGTACCCGCAAGTGTTCTGTGCTACTCCAGGAAGAACCACTGTGTTGATGCATGATGTCGATGTTGGAGACGCAAAGCCAATTAAATTGCCTCCTTACCGTGTGAACCCAGTGAAAGTTCCTCTCATCCAGAAGGAGCTTGGCTACCTGTTGGACCACAAGATGATTGAGCCCTATCAGAGCGAGTGGAGTTCTCCTGTCACTCTGGTCCCTAAGCCAGGTGGGTCACAGCGGCTTTGCATCGACTACAGACGTGTTAATCAGATAACCAAAACAGACACTTACCCTCTCCCTCGTGTGGAAGATTGCATAGACAAGATCGGAAAGGCTAGGTACATAAGTAAGTTTGATTTGTTAAAGGGATACTGGCAAGTACCTATGACTGAACGTGCTAGGGAGATCTCATTTTTTGTAACACTAGGAAAGTCTTTTGCATGTTATGTAATGCCATATACAGATTGTTTTAGAGTAATAAGAAATTTCCTTTGTAAATTTCTTTTTTCTTTGTGGGGAGGTGTTACATAGCCTATGATTTCATCATCCTTTGTGTAATTTTAACGCACAGTTGCTGCATGTTTGATCACGAGCGTGTTCTGCCTCAGTCCCCCCCTTCTACCGTTATAGTAGATTAAGTCGTTCTCTCTGTTATACTTTGCGGGATTTTCAGCTCTCTGTCCCCATCGCTTCATTTGCGCGTCCCTCTTACAAGTTGTATCAGGCTCTGCTGGCCCCTATATAATGAGCTCAGTCTCTGCATCATTGCCACTTAGAGCTGCTCCTCATTTTGTTCACATCTCTGTCCTCCCCTGTACAGATATTATTATTGTGAGTGCTCAAGAAGTCTCCAACCATCTAGCAGCTGTGTGTAATTTGAGTATTACTGTTATTGCATTTTTTCTTGTACTGTATAGCATAAGTTTAATTTGTAGGCCTAGTGAAGTCTTTGTGATTAATGTTGGGTTTTATGTCAGTCATTTTTTATAATAGTTTGTATCTGTAATTATTTATCTGGCATTCACTGAGTATTATCTGGTATCTCATTTTATCAGGGCTGACTTAGATAAATTTACTCTTGCTAATTTCGTGTTAATAGAGGCTATTGCAGTTAACCATATATTTAACCTGTTTATTTGCCATTACATTATCCTTATGAGTTCTGAATGTTTTGTTGTTAGTTTAAGCATTAAACTTTAACTTGTAATTTTACCTAACTCTTTTGTTTTGAACCTGGAACTTTACGGGACAGTAGTGACTCTTAGTATTCTCACTTAATGTGTACATTATCTTTCTCTGTTCCGTAACAATATATATATCCAAAATGAGAAATGCTCCCCTCTTAATCACTTGATTCAGACAGGTTCTTCCATGGCGAGTAAAATGATCTTGCGGTAGCAAGAATATAAGTACAAACGTTATCTCGCCGGCAAGGGGGAAAAAATGAACAGACATAATGAAATTGTAATGCCATGGCCTGGGGAAACCTATAGTCAAAGTTACCGTACCTCCTGAATGGCTGCGTGAATGAGAGGTTGAATAATGTCCCATCCTCTTAACAACTGGAACTAACGACTGGAGGTGGTGGCTGGCCTATTCCGAGTTCGATTTCTGGGGCGATTGAGTAGATTCACAAGCACGACTACTGCACAACCGGAGCTTGGTCGGAAATGGTCCCCTGAAAACAGTTTTGGTTTTTGTCCAGGGAACAGAGTGACACGGTAAAAGCAAGTAATTGAAAGTTCAGTGTAACATGGAATAAATGCCTCACATATGATGAACCGAAATTGAACCTTGCTTCGAGGCATTCTTCTTTACACTGAGAGGCAGGTTTCATTTAGATCAATAATATTAGCAAAGCTTAAAATTGCCCTCAAAATGAACCACCACCACCATTACCCTAAACCCATAACTCACCAATAAATGGTAAAAACAGTGTATTAGCCCAGCATGAAACAGCCCCACTGAGAAATGACCCAGCATCATCAGAATCATTATCATCATCATCAAGCTCTCTAGTCGATAGTAAGAACACCGTATCAGCGGCCTTAAAATCGCCATCACAAAAACAGCCAAACATAATGATAAAAACAATGTAATAACCGAGCGCAAATTTTTTTTGTCAAAACTTTAATGCATTCAAAATCAGTGTCAGGTTTGTAATTTATTGCGTCTTTTGTTCCCAGTACAAAGGAGGCGCTACCAGGGTGGACGGGAGAGAGAGAGAGAGAGAGAGAGAGAGAGAGAGAGAGAGGGGGGGGACTGTTTCTGTCGAGTCCAAGGTGACGAGGAGAGGTGGGGAGGAAGGAGGAGGAAGAGGAAAATGGGAAGAGAGGGAGAGACGAGAGGGGAAAAAAATGGGGTGGGGAAATAAGAGGCTTGAAGTACTTTACTGGAACCAGAGTGAAAGGAAAAAAAGGGGGGAAGGGGGGAAGGAAGAGAAGATTTGGAGTGGAGAGGAGAGGAGAGGAGAGGAGAAGAAGTATAGAGACAAGAAGAGGAGAAAGAGGGTATTTAGTAGTGATGAGGAGAGGCAGGGGAAGAGACAGGGAATGAATTTGAATTTGACCCCGTAGGGCTGGTTTATTGGACACCCCTTCCTCATCCTGTGAGGCAGCGTCAGTAAATGATGACTACATGGGTGGCCAATAAAGGAGGAGTTATCTCGTTGAGATTCCTCCCAGCTTGTTGTAAGAGTAATTTGGGCTAGAATTTACATGTTACTACAGTACACATAATTACAAAGATCATAAAAAGGACATATTGGCAAAAGAGTTGTGACAAATGGTAATGCGTATATACAGGTATGCCCTACTTAATATATATATTTACACAATACATACAGCATATAGTGATGTTTCATTGGTATATAAATTTAAATTATGATTAGCGACAGACATTCAATTACAAAAATTTAGTAATGACTATATATATTACATGAGAGACAGTATGTCTAGATTAGTATACATGATGGAGTATGACAGACATATTGACAAAAGATAATGCGTATATATAGGCCTACGTAATATACAGTATATAGTTACACAAGATATACAGCATATAGTGATGCTTCATTGGTATATACATTTAAATTACGAGTAGCGATAGACATTCATTTACAAAAATAGTAGCACTGGCTATATATGTTACATGGGAAATAGTATATCTAGTTCAGTATACATGATGAAGTATACCTAGTGACAGACATATAGGAAAGCTTTATTTACGAGTTGAAGTTATGAAGGAGAGAGATGGGAGAAGTGAGGGATTAATAGGGGGAAGAGAAAGGATTATTATAGCAGCATGAGAAGGTAATGGGGCGAAAGTGTGAGGACATTTTAACAAGTAGGTGAGAAGCCCAGTGGCACCAGAGGGAAAGGAGGGAGAGGCAGGTCAGTAATTATGGGATTTAGAACAAAGGCTTGGAGAGAGAGAGAGAGAGAGAGAGAGAGAGAGAGAGAGAGAGAGAGAGAGAGACGGACAGACAGACAGACAGACAGACTGGGTGGGAAAGAGGGAGAATAGGTAAGATTAGTAGCAGCATGAGGAGATTTTAACAAGTAGGTGAGAAGTCCTATTGCACCAGAGGGAAAGGAGGGAGAGGCAGGGCAGTAATTAAGGGATTTAGAACAAAAGCATGGAGAGAGAGAGAGAGAGAGAGAGAGAGAGAGAGAGAGAAAGGACGGAACTGAGTGAGGTGTAGTAAGCAATTATGAGATTTAGAGGAGGGACTCACTGACAGGCTAAAAGATAACGACAAACACAGGTGTGGAGACATGAAAAGGAGGGAGAGTTAGAGGATAGATCGTTGGACAGATAGTTAGACATAGGTAGATAGATAGGTGGATAAATAGAGAGAGAGAGAGAGAGAGAGAGAATTATATTCCTCTTAGTATCTACAGAATTGTGGTAGGTGGGGGCGCTCACCATCCACTCACTCGATGTAGTGCTGCTTTCGGGTGTCTGCCCTTTCCTGCATCCTTCCTTCCTTCCATCCTCTTCTGTCCTTCATTCCTTCAGTCTTTCCTCGTCCTTCTGCTTACGGGTGACTTTACACTCCCTCTTTCGTCTTTCTTTCCTTCATTCTTTGCTCTTCCTTCTGCTTGTAGGTGACTCTACACTGAGTGACAAGCCAAATGGTTTCCTGTACACCAGGAAACCATTTACTACGGTGGGTGGTAACCATATAACCAAATTTTGGCGCCTGGTGGTTTAGTGGGTAATTATTGCGCTCCAATCGGATTGAGCCGGTGAAGGTTTATATCCAAGGGGTGGCTGGGGTTGATTGCTCACGTCATGCCACTCAGGGATGAGTGAGGCTGGTCACTCTCATCTTAAATGTCAGGACCAACTGCCTAGCCCCGGGCTCCTACGCTCCTCGTGGGGCAATGTAGAACTGGATGATGATGATGGATCTACAGTTACATTGGTGGTGCAAATCCTTTATGTTTTATAAGTATTTTGGATACAATATCGTTTTTCAACACATATTTTGCCTGTAGTTCAAGTGACAATAGTTGTGGGTTCCTGTATTCTAGCAAGTGTTCACACTCGAGAACATAATGGTGAAGTGTGTGTTTGTTTGGCTAATGACACACTCGACACTGTCTGGCCTCATCCTCCACCTGCCAACCAAGCTGCCAGGGATAGTCATAGCCTAGTCTGATCCTGACATGCACAGAATCAACCCATCTACTAGTAATCTTTTTACCATACGTGTATGTCGTGGTTAAAGCAACCTTATTGTAATAGTGTATAGATTGCTGATATTTTGTTGTGTAGTTCTCATGTTAATGACCTCCTCTGTTTGTATAGCTATTATCTGGGATTTTATTTGTCTAATCGATAGTCCTAAATCATAATCGTGGGATGCTTCCTTGGCAAGTACATCAGCTCGGTCATTGCCTGGAATACCTACATGTGAGGGAATCCAGACAAACTTCACCCTGATGTTGTCCTCCCTAAATGTGGCCACCATATTCTGTGTCCTGTTGACAAGTTCGGACCAGGAGGGGTGCACACTGGACAGTGCCTGCAATGCAGCAATATTATCAGAGAAAATCACAGCATCATTCCTCCTTGTACTGACCTGCTGCAATCCCACCTCAAGTGCAACTAGTTCTGCTTGAGTGGAAGACGCCCAGTCATGTAGTTTAACTAGAGTCTCACTCTCATGACAGAACCTCATTACAGTGATCGCTGCTCCAGCTTGTCCAGTTACAGTGTCAAGTGAGCCATCACAGTATATCTGGTCAGTATCAAGAGTAGTCAGCTCGTCAATGAGTCTCATGAAGTCAGCCTTGAGTTCAAAAGGGGCTGAGTCAGATTTCCTGGTGGGTAGCTTCGTTATAATCATGTCATGAGGTCTCACTTGCCAGGGTGGGAGTGGTTGTGGACAGTGATATTCATTGTGTACCTCTCCCAGTAACTGATAAATATTTGGCAGTTGGCGGTAATCTGAGGCCAATGCCTACCCGAGTGGTTGCCACGGTGGAGCATGTTCTGTTAACTAACTTTTGGTCCTGTGTGTCTAATATCCCTCAGCACCCTAACACCCACAACGGTATTCATCTCTTTAATTCTATCAGATATGGATGGAAGGCCTAATTCACGTGTGAGATTGACTACTTTGACATTGGGAGGACATCCAAAAATGATTCTGGATGTTTTGTTCTGAATAACTTCAAGTTTTTTTTATTTTGGCATGTGGCAGACAAGCAAGTGCAGGTGCATGGTAATCAATGACAGATCTTACTTAGGCAATATACATTGTCCTCAAAATGGGTATTGATGCTCCCATACCTTTCCATGACATTACTCGGAGTGGCCTAAGTCTGGTTAAGCATGTAGTCATGACATGGTTAAATTCAGCATTTTTCCCTTTAGTGTTACCAACATAAACACTGAGATATTTATAGTAATCTACCCTTTCCAGTGGATCGCCATGCAGCAGCAGAGGCTTGTGTCTCTCACTTCCTTTTGTGATGGATTTTGTTTTCTCTGTTGAGATCACAAGGTCCAGTTCATCACATACCTCAGCGATGAGATTGAGAGAATTTTGCATACCCCTATGACTGTTAGCCTGGATTAAGATATCATCTGCATAGCTGAGGCACGTGACTCCCTTGGGAAGCTTAGTACTCACAATAACATTCATTAAGATATTGAACAATGTAGGGCTGATTACTCCACCCTGTGGAGTACCCATTTCAAGCTCACAAATATCAGGCTTTTTCTCTTGATAAGTTACATAAGCTGTGAGCTGAGTTAAATAATTCCTAATCCATCCCAACAGCTTTCCTTTAATGCCCATTTTTACTAGCTCATGCAAGATAACACTTCTGTTGGCTCTATCAAAGGCCCCTTTCAGGTCGAGAAAAACTGAGAATTTTGCCTTACAGTTGGTGAGGTATGATACTATGCAGGTTGTAGTACTTCTGCCCTTGATAAACCCATTTAGGTTAGGATGTAAGACATGACCTATTTTATGAATTAAACGCTTCAGTATTGCTCTTTTAAGTGTCTTACTATAACAAGACGTTAAGGATATTGGTCTCTTAGAGTCACCATCTCCAGCTTTAGAGATAGGAATTATCATGGCTTTTATCCATTGGGCAGGCAAATGACTTTCACGGTAGCTTAGATTAAACGTGTAAGAGAGGATTACCCTTAACTTTTGCTAACGCTTGTAGGATTGGATACGTCACACCATCTTCTCCAGGGGCGTTAGACTTACTGTTTCAATGCTCTTGTTAATTCGTAAGGTGTTATATCTATGCATGTGTCGTCTTGCTAAGTTATTACCTGTGTTACTTGATTATGACAGTGTTCAATCTTTGGACTTAATTTATGCTGTATTCGCAGAGGCAGGTTACTAAACTTAGAGATTGAGGCCCAGTCCTCCATGAGAGACTGTACATACTCTCTAGGTCGTGGATGTGCAACACTCTGGGTCCGAGTCCCTCTGACAATATTACTCGTAATGTGCTTCCATATTACTGCAGATGAAGTATCTCTGTGAATATTACCAACGAACTCTGGCCAGTTTCTCTCTCTTGCATTCTTCCTGGCTTCCCTAGCTTTCTCAGCACACCACTTTAAGTTGGTTAAATTATCATGAGATTTGTTCTCTCTCCAACATTGCCTGGCTGCACGTAACAAGCTTTCCGTGAGCTGAACATGTCTGTCATGTTTGTACCATTGACGCCATGGATCTCTTCCTCTCACTTGAGTTGTCTTAAGCCTCTGTCACACATACGCGACTCAAGGCCCGACTGCAGCGGGACTCAAGGTCGTGTCCTAGTTGGCTCCCATGCCTCCCGACTGGCCCCGAATCTAATCTGCTCATGACTGCCTCACGACTTGTCATGACGTCCTCAAGAACGCGACCAGATCACAAGGCGACTGTGAGGTGACCGGGAGGCAACTGCAAGGCGACCATGAGGCGACAGAGCAACGAGTCTTCAAATCTGAAATTTTAACGGATTTTTGTCAGCCACGACCGTGCAAGAATGCAACATGACTGCATGACGCATTTGGGGAATGCACAATGACCCCCCCCCGAGCCTCCCCCAACCCCCACCGCCCCCCACGATGGCAAGCGCCGGCCTCTCATGCTTTTTACGCCGCTTGCTTGCTGGCACGCAGTTGCCATGTGTGACCAGTGTTGCCAGATCGCCAACTGAGCCCAGTTTCCCGCCAAGACTCTTGGGTCTAGGATCGGTCCTAGCCCAGTCATTGTGTGGTTTGCTTGTGGTCTGCTCGCAGTTGTCACATGGTCATGAGCCATGATTCCGAATCGCCGACTGGACTTTCAAAATGCATTGCATGGTCGGCTCGGGGTCTGGTTGCGGTCTGATCGTGGTCAGCGACTCGTTACACAGTCGTAACAGTTTTTTTGTCAGTGACTGTAAGCTGACACACAACAAACGCATCACGATGCATCCAATTGAGCTAAGACTGCTTCAGGACTGACCTATGACACTCCCGACTATGATGCAAGTGTGACCCAACTTTTGGCAAGTCGTGAGGCGGCCTCGATTTTTTAACGCTCACGTTAAAAATTCGTGAGGCTCGAGGAGTCATCCCAGTGGCTCACGACTCCCCTCCAGAGTCCGAGCTTTGTCGGAGAATCAAGGGACAACTGATGACAAAAGCCGTTACGACCTTGAGTTGTGCCGCAGTCGGGCCTTTAGTCGCGTATGTGTGACAAGGGCTTTACTCTTTTTATGTTTCCTTACAGTGGTATGATTTTGCTGTAGCAATACATTTTCCGTGGCTTTTGTAAAATCTGTAACAAAGGAATCCAGGAACTCAAACCCAGTGTAGCGGTCACACCATTTACCCATTTCCTCTATAAACATCTCTTTCTTATGGGTAGGAAGAGATAACCTTTTTCTAGAGCTCCCAACTGTCCTTTTATTAACATCTAATGTGGTTAATAACGTGAAATGATCGGAACATAAATCAACTTGCTGAACTGAGCAACTTCTGTCAGGTTTGTTAAAAAGACAAACATAGTCAAGTCTGCCACCTAGAAAGTGAGTAGGTTCTGCCTGTCCTACCAATCTTATATTACTACATGAGTTCAAATATTGATACCAGCGTTGTCCATTTGTACTTGATCGACCCCCTGATGATGAGAGATCCCTGTGGTGTGCATTAATGTCCCCCACCAATAGTGTTTGTTCTCCATATAAGAAAGCAGGAAAATCATGAGGCTCTAAGCTATTTTTCGGTACGTAAATATTTACCACATTAAGTTCATACTGGTCTAAATAGATTTTCAGAGTTATATTTTCAGAATCCCTTCCAAATGATGGAGATAACCTTGTGACGGGTATTGACTTTTTAATGTAAGTTATTAGTCCTCTGGCATTGTTACCCAAACCTCGGTTTGAATAAGTGATTAACCCTGGTCTCCTGCAGGCATACAATATCCACATCATGTAGTAATGCAAAATACTGAACATCAATAAAGCGTTGTTGGATACCATTGATATTCCAGCACAGTATCTTAAGTCCCTAAACACTTGCCTCTGACCTATTGGTCATTATGTACAGTATGTGATATTGAAGGAGATAGGTCGTCCTGATACTGTCCTAATATTTTCTGAATGTTAAATGCATGCTCCCTAGTTTTCACAATTTCTGCAAAGAGTTGGTGTCCCACCCTTTCTGATGCCTGGTCAAGAGCACGGTTAATTAATTTAGCAGTGATACTTTTGGGGTATATAAGTCTACCTAGTACGTTCTTCCTTTCTAATTTCTCTGCATGTGTGATATCCCCATGAGCATTCACACCCTCCACCACAAGCCTATTCTTTCCTACTGTATGATCAGATGAGGGATGACAGTTATTACAAACCAACCTTCCTGCATTATGGTTAGACAGCATGAGTGTCACCTGTTGAACCATATCGCACAGCTGTACCTGAAGCTCGTTTTGCCTTTTCTGTTGTTCTTCCAGTATAGACAACCCTGGCCAAGTTTACTTGTACACTATTAACCACAGCAACAATGGATGGTTTGGCTGGTTCTGTAGTGGTAGTATGATTCCTGATCCGTTGCTGCTGCAATTGCTGGTCCCTGTTTCTCTCTCCACTCCAGGCATCTTCATCAGCACCTCGCGGAGGCCTCTTGGCCCAGGCTGAACTTGGTGATACTGGTGGGGAAGTGTGCTGCTGTCCCACCAACTGAGATGGCGGGGAGAGGCTGTTCCCATCATCAAAGGGATAGCCAGCCTGAGCATTCGTAGATGAAGGAGCCATGACCTCTGCGGTCTCACAATCAGCCTCCTGGAGGGTGGAAGAGGAGGCAGGGGGAACAGCGTCCTGGATGTGAGGAGTGTAGGTTGGAGTTACCAACACTCACTCCACCCACTCCCGAGAGAAGCGAAGTGGGGAGAGCAATTTGCTTTGTGGCGGGTCATGAACGTGGCTCAACTGATGGTCATACAGGGCAAATCACAGACTGAGCGTTGTGCTTTCCTCCACAGTTAAAGCATTTAGGTGGAATGTGCTCCCCAGCTGATATCCTCCTGCCACACTTCGACGATTCGTGGTAGCCAGCACAGAATATGCATCGGCACCGGCCAGTACATCTTCCTGCCTTATGGCCCCACCTGCTACACTTGAGGCAGAAGGCTGGTGGCTCATTGTAAATAGTTATGGGGTTAGGTGGCAGTACTGGTATGAACTAAAGTCTCTCTGGTACTCCACCCTTCCACAAAGCTATGACTTGTTCCCGTTCCTCACCTAGAACTTCATGTCTCCTTGCCCATAACACATTGGCATGTTGCTTCACTG
The DNA here is from genome assembly GCF_032717465.1 of Coenobita brevimanus. NCBI lineage: Eukaryota > Metazoa > Arthropoda > Malacostraca > Decapoda > Coenobitidae > Coenobita > Coenobita brevimanus. The sequence goes on from NC_136977.1 coordinate 33,438,802, forward strand.
GATCCAGTTCTGCACCAATAGGGTACCTCTTGATGAGAATTTTGGTGTACCACTCTGCTGAATTTGGCCGCTGTAGTTTGATACCCCTATAGCCATCTTCAGTAACTTGATGGTAGATTCTCCAACAGCTCGAACAAACGGTTTGTTTTTCCCTTTGACATAAGTAATTTGGAGTTCTGGGTGATCTACTGAGAGAGAGTACACCCAGCTAAAGAAGTCCTATTCCTGCAGCGACCCATCCCTTGCGAAATAGAAGGGTAAACTTGCCTCAGTAGGTGTATTTTGTTCCATACTCAGACGTCTTTCTTTCCTTTTTTTGCGACTTACTCTTCACTGTCTGGAATCTGCCGTCTTCTCTGTCAGTTTCCTGGGTTAACTGATGGTCTACCTCATTACTCCCATGACCATTCACTTCTGGTTCTCCATTTTCCCAGGTATTGTCCATAATATTGTTCATATCCGTGTTCCGTACAGGCTGGCTATCCATTTTGCCACGAGGGCATAGTATAACAGGCCTTCCCGCGTCAATAAGAGGGTGGTAGGTCAGGCCGTGACCTCTGACCTCTCTCTACGGGTTCCCGAGCGCGACTGGGAGAGACGAGACAGAGACAGGGAGGGAAGGTGGGAAGGAGAGAAGATAAGTGGGTGAGGTGAGAGATGGAGGGGTAAGAACTCTTAATTATCTCGCTGAGGATGAACAAGAGAGAGAGAGAGAGAGAGAGAGAGAGAGAGAGAGAGAGAGAGAGAGAGAGAGAGAGAGAGAGGTTGACTGAGACTATTTTTCTTGAGCTCACTGTGAGAAGGAAAATAATGATGGAGAGAACGCAGGTCATCGGGGGGAGAGAGGAGAGAAAAGAGGGAGGGAGAGAAGGGAGGGGAAAAGAAAGAAGTAGGAAGATATAAAAGAGAGAGCCGAGTAAAGCGGTGTAAGATCTGTGCGAGAGGGCTGGGGAGTAGGTAGAAAAGAGGTGATAGGAAAGAGGAAGGAAGAGAGGCGGAGCAGAAGTGGGAGGAGAGGAGGAGGAAGGAACGAAAAGGAGTGGTGTAAAAAAGTGAAGAGGTAGAGTGAACTGAAACGAGGATCGTGACTATTTCTGCTGCGTGCACGAAAGAAATGGTAGGGAGGTGAAAGGGGGGGAGGGAGAGGAAATGATAGGAGGAGGGGAAGCTGAAATACGGGAAAGGAGGGGAAACGGAAAATGGGGTGAGGGAGGGAAGGGAGAGGGGAAATTTGACTGCTGAGGGAGAGAAAGGAAAATGGAGGGAAAAATTGGGAAGGTGAGAGGCGGGGGGGTAGGAACAGTGTTGAATACGAGAGAAGATGGGATGAAGGAGGGGAGGGGATGAGAGAGGGGACAAGGCTGAAGGATAATTACTCACCTTCATGATTGTGTTATTGTCACTTCGGGTTTACTCGTTCGCTGTCTGGCGATTGTAACTTAACCACTGCACAGAAGGAGCCAGAAATAATCTGCTTTAACCCCAACACGTCTACTTGTATTGCAAAGTATGAATAAAATCGTCTGTCTGTAGCAATAAAAGCTAAAATAATGTACTGAAGAAGTTAGTTATGTTATTTCACACTTTCACGACAAAACGATTTCATTAAGCTGTATTAAAATAGTCCACGGAATACATACCGTAAGTACAGTAATATAAAATGTCACTGTACCGAAAAGGTTCACTTTCTTAGTTAATTTCTCGTTTTACTTCCATGTTAATATTGTGGGTAAAACTGTTTCTGGCAGCCAAGAAGGTGACTTGCCAGGTGCAGTTAATACACTGGTAATGTTGTTTTTTAACACACACACACACACACAATAAATGAATATACAGTAGATAGACAGATATAGATATAGATATTTGTAAACGTTCCCCTTTTCGCCTGTGTACCTGTACAGTATATGGGTGCCGGTTTATCTATGTACCTCTCTCTCTATCTGTCAGTTTAATTATACTTCATATTTGTATTTGTTTATATATCAGTATGTTAGATTATGTAAACTCTCTCTCTCTCTCTCTCTCTCTCTCTCTCTCTCTCAACCACGGAGGAAAAAAGATACGGAGTATTAACTCTTACGGGCGAACACGAGACCAGTGTACTGAGCTGGCTTGGTCAACAGATGGCATTGTGGTCGCCGGTGTGTCGTTTGTTTGTTTACATAAGTTGACAGGCGGGATGCGAGGGGGCGTGGGGGTACAAATAAACATGGCTCTAAACCCTGGACACTGTTGTGTTGTTTGGGAAAAACCGACGAACTGGAACTAACCTACGGTTTCGTTTCTTCCCAAAGGACAAAAAAGGGTGCGTAAAACAGATGTAACAAACTGTTATGCATAAACATTTGTACTACGGTCATAAATGTTGGTGCAGATTAAAACGTCAACAGCTGAAACTGGCCCTCGGCACGTACGCCTAATATAGAAATCTGTAGAAATTACTATCTTTCATTACACATATGATAAAGGATACGTTGGGCATTGATAAGGGACATGTGAACTTGCTGAGGTAATACCGTCACACTCGCAACGCAGGATATTATTTACCGGCCCTCACACAATCAATATTTACTGACAATATTCATGTATGTTGCCGTATTATTGATTTTGTGAAAATGACAGTGAAGATATGCACCATCTATTATTAAAGGATATTACTCGTATACCGACAACGGGAAACTACTATTATATGCAGGTAAGAGCCGTGTATTATATATATATACATATATATATATATATATATATATATATATATATATATATATATATATATATATATATATATATGAGAGAGAGATGATATCCACAGGGAAAAAGAAACACGAAATAGCCGAAGCACATGGGATATTTCGTGTTTCCTTTTTCCCTGTGAGTATTAGCATATTAATGAATCGCGTGTTATTAAGTGATTTACTCGCAAATAGATAGATAGATGGACAGACAGACAGACAGACAGATGCCGATATAGATATACAGATATCCACTGGTATATACTGTAGATATCCACAGGAATGTGGTAGAAGTGCGTCTGAAAAAAGTGGAAAGGCATTTTTTCCAGTACAATCAACCTGATAGGATTAACAGAGCTAAAACAACAAACGACTATGGGTTTGTGTTGCCCGTCTGAATGTTTTCGGGATAATAATGTAACCTAACATGTACATCTATATACTCAATAAATACACTATAATATTCTTGTCTGTATTATTAATACATCCATTATATTTCGAGTCAAAGACTTTTATCACTGGAATGGATCTTTGTCTCAAAATACATTATATGGGACACTATTCACCAGCCTAATGTTATCAATGGTGAAGGATGCTCACGCACAATATAATTATTTAAGATTAACTTAGTGTCACGTGGACGGCTTATATATTCCCGATTCTTAATCTAAACATAGTCTACCCCGTAACCGTTCTCTTACATACCGTTCTCCCTTATCTCGCTTGTGCACTAGATGGCGTGAAGGTAATGGCCTCGCAGTTTCAGCGTTGAGTCGTTACTCCGTATCTTTTCTCCTCCGTGCTCTCAACCACAGAGTTATACATATAGAGCGCGCGTCCCTGTGTTGTGGTATGGGCGATAAGTGAAGCCAGCGGGCCCGGGGCGGCGGCCATCTTAGGATGCCCACTCTACCGAGTCCCGACCTTCTCGTACAGCTCATCATAATTCACAAATACTAACCTTTCCCGAGTGTTTTTTGCATTATATCCTGATGTAAATAGATAGAGCAGTTATCAATATAATTACTTTAGCTATTTTAAGCCTTTTCTCCATTACTATTGCGCTCTGAATGAAGTGAGAAGAAAAGTTATTCCCGGTCCCCTTACCTTGTCTCTACGCACCATTTTACTTTGGATACACAAAAATCAACGATTAGAAGCGAACATATACCAATTTATTAATAGCATTACATTAATTGAGTGGATGGTGAGTTCCCTCACTTACTGGTTCTTAAATAATACTAACTTAGTTAGTGTTTTCCTAACATAACAGCCTCTTACTTTAGCAGTGGTTGCTTTTGCAAGATGATGCAAACGTATCTTGCAATATGCAAGCACCACTGCTTTAATAAGAGAAAAAATGTGATTATTATCAGGTGAACATTCAAACATATGGGAATCATGTGTTTTAAATGCAGTGCTACCAGTCTCTTTCAATACAGAATATGCAACTAGAGAGGAAATTCTGGGAATGTTACGTAGCTCTTTGTCATGACTTTTCAACATTTTCTGAAATATTTTCTCTGTTGATCTGCAGACAGACACAGCACTCATAGAGGGCTTTATCAAGCCGCCTTTGTCCTTAACCAGTATCAATGCACAACTTTTATCATTGTTCTTAATTTCTGTTGCTGTAAGTGCAGACAAGCAGTCTGGACATGAAATATTTCTCTTTACCATTTTAACTGCATATCCGGCAATGTAACCTACTGCAGCTTCCTTATAATCTGACACATCTGTAAAGTTTGGACAGTCTACATAATCATGATCTTCTTGGGCAGGACTGCGAGGAATGATATCATATCTTCTTGCCATCATAATATCTTCAGTTTTATCCTCTAAAGCTTTCTTCATGACACTGCTAGATGTTGCAGATGTGAGCACTTCAGTGAGGTCTTGTGCAGAGACATTCCCGTTTGACGTTTTTATTTCATGCCTCAGAAGGAGTCTCTTGTATGCTGCCATGAGGTTTAACGCAGAAGGGTTATTTCGAAAGCCACCAGATGCTCGAATTGCACAGAAAGAGTTCTAAGTGATCCTGTGACAGCTTATAAGTTAGAAAGTACTGGAGTGGCTTATTTACACCTACAAACTGTTTATAAAGTGCCTGAGCACTCTTAATGGCAGCCAAAAAACCAATGAAAGGTGTCTTTCTAGAAGTTTTGTACATGAGGATGTCATCAGAATTAGTGATAGTCATTAGATAAGCAAATGCTTGATCTAAGAATGACATTGAAACTACTTCTGTCTCAGGTTGAAGTGCTGCTTTCATTCCTCTAGCAAATTTGTTTCTCGAGTTCAGTACATCAAAAAGTTTATCAGCCATTTGCAGAAATTTAACTGTACCCTGACAATCCTTAAAACTGTGGGAGATGTAATGAATCCCGACAGAAGATTAATGCATCAGCTACACTAGAACTCAGTGTTTGCGCAGCAAGTTTTACTTTCATCTTTTGAGTGTGCCATGAAAGATGGATATCCCTGAGTTTATTTCCTAAATGAAGGCCCTCCTCTTCTTGAAGTTGATGCAGTGCTTGAATATATTTCCATTCTATTTTATTTCCTGATCACAGAGAAGCGAGAACATCTTACCTGTTTTGAATTTAGCGTGAGACTGGGCATCCCAATATGGCCGCTGAGCCACTTCCGGTTGCGTCACTTTCAAACCAGGGTGGCGCACTCTATATGTATAACTCTGTGCTCTCAACCCATCAGTTAGCAAATCAACGCCATCTCCCTCACTACAAAATCACAGACTACGCACAGACGCCACCTCTTGACTGAAACCTCTCGTAATAGATTCATAAGCCAGATTTACCTACAGCCTGGGATGATGGATGATGACAGAAAAAAAAAATAAATAAAAAACAATATCGCGGCAAGAAACACGATCCAGTTTTTAATGGGGAAAGGACATTTGGAGGGGTGATGGTGGTGGTGGTGGTGGTGGGGTTGAAGAGGGGATGGGCCTGTGAACTGCATGGAGGGGTGCAAGGTGGGGGTTTTGGGATAGGAGTTGATAATTGAAGGGATAAGGAAAGTACCACTATTACTAGTACTACTGCTACTACTACTACTAGTAATAATAATAATAATAATGATAATATTATTTATATTATTATTATTATTATTATTAGTAGTAGTAGTAGTAGTAGCAGCAAAAATGAATAAGCCGGTCGGACAAGAGTAGGAAGAATGGGCTAGCATGGTGATGCGTATAGAATCAGTTTAGAACGAGTACTCACTGTTAATATGAACGCAATAAACTGGCTTGTATGGCATTGTAGGTCGGTTGGTATGGGAACAGTAAATAGTTAAACAAAATCTCCCAGAATTTCAAAAACGACGATAAGAGGAGAGCAAGCGCCCGCCTCTCTTATTTACTTGTCTTACGATGCAGGTAATGCCCCAGCTGCAGTGCTGGCAGTGAAATGGATGCAGTTGGTCCCTCCATAACCCCTGGTGCTTTGTGTGGCCCCCTAGCTTTATGATTTGGCGCCCTGCTGATCTAACTCCTTCTTCTCCTCCTCCTCCTTCTTCCTTTCTCCTCTTCCTCCATCTCCTGCTCCTCCTCGCTTTCTCCTCCTCCACCTTCTCTTTCACCTCTTTCACATACTACTTCTTTTTTTCTCTGCTTCACTTTTCCTCGTCATCCTAGCCCTTCGTTTCTTTCTGCTCATCCACGCTCTTAACCCTATCTACTTCTTTTTTCCACATCTCTCTTCCTAACCTCTCCCACTGGTCTGACCTCTCTCTGCTTCTTCACTCCTTTCTCCAACCCTTCTCTCCAACCTTTCTCTGCAACGTTTCTCTCTAAAACTTCTCTCCAACACTTCTCTTCTTGCAGTTTCCCTTGTCAGGACTCCATATTAAAATAATACAAATCATAATAGATAGGAACACAAACCTGTAGTCTTAAAGGTAACGTGATAGTCAAGCTAGGTGTGGGAAAGGAAATGCATTTGCATATTTTAGTAAAGGAATGCCAGATGTGCACCAAAACGCTACATACACACAGACACACAGGCTTCTAGAAACTTCACACATGTCCAGTATACATGACACAAGCCCTCCTAGACAAGAAAGGAGGAATTAGACAGGCAGAAGGAGGCTAGCTACAGGGGCGAGAGGTTGTAAAGAGAGAGAGAAGAGAAGAAGGATTTATCGAGACAGTCTGGGAGGGAACTGCAGGACTCTACTGTATACTTCACTCGTGTGTGAGAGATTTTAGTTAATCTTCTCAAGACAATAAAATTATAAGTAGTCCCATACTCATCTTTACCTCTACTGTCATGGCATGACAAAGGGGAATTAAGATTATCTACTTACAAACCTACTCACGTATAACTTCAGCTCCACCACGGGCACAATAAATGCATAACTGATCTACAAAATCCATTACAAGAAGCTACGAAGTTACTACAAAAGATGGTGGCAGCGAAAGTACGAACCTCGTCTACGAATCTATGGTGAACTTCTACAAAAGCAGGCGAGACAGTAATCAAGATCAGCTTCAGTTCCACAATTGATTCTACATTATCAAGAAACTACAATTCTACAATCAAGCAACCACAATCGAGTATACAGTAAGAAGAATGAGTTACGAGTGAGGAAAAACAATCTCTACGATTAACTACAAGTAACAAGTCTACTCGACATCTCTATAATTTTCTACACACACCTACAAGTAGCGGCAGTCATCATCCCACAATGAGTAAATCACAAGAAGAAAGGACCGAGAATACATCGAGAAAGAAAAACAAAACAAGCAATCGAGGAGCATAAACTGCTTCTATGAGTGAAACGACGAGCAAAGTTATTGTTCTTCATGAGCCAGTGGTAGGGCACATCATCACTATCATCGACCACAGCATGACTGGATTAGCGACTTGTATGATTCACAGTACAATTAATTGCTGCTAGCGTGTTATTATTATGTTATTATATGCATGTGCACACAATTATGTTGCAACTTACATATGTAACAAACAATGTCTATCTATCTATCTATCTATTGCCAGACGCCTCAATCCCGTTTGGGGTGGCCAGAAACAAATCGCCTCCAAGTCGCCCTGTCCCCCGCCATTTCACTGCCCTGCTCCCAGCTCACACACCCCTCTCTCATATACCTCTCCACCCCATCCCTCCATCTCATCCTCGACCTCCCCCTCCCTCTTCCCCCCTCCACCTCACTCACATACACTCTCTTCGTCAGTCTTTCACCCTCCATCCTCTCCACATGGCCAAACCACCTCAGTATGTTCCTCATAACTCTTCCTCTCACATCCACATCCACACCACAACGCTCCTTTATATCCTCATTCGTCAACCTGTCTCTCCATGTGACTCCGCAGGCTCCTCTTAAATAACTCATTTCCACTGCTCTCACTCTTGACTTGTGTCCTTCCAACAACGTCCAAGCTTCACTTCCGTACGTTAGAGTTGGTATCACAATACTGTCATGTAGTAACTTTTTCACTTCCATGCTCACTTCCCTGTTTCTTATCACTGCTTCAAATACCTACGATGTCAGGACTGCTGTTACTATAATATTGCTGCAATTACTAGAACTATGTAACGACAAACGATTGCATTACCGCAGTTATGTAACTACAGACGATATGTAACAATTACAATAAAATACAATTATGTACAATAAAAATACAATCATGTAACAATACAATATGTAACAATTCATACAATGTTACTAAAATTCTGCATTACCAGAATCATCATACAAGTTAGGTGAAATGTTGGGAATTACTAAAGGGATAACTCCATATGTAATGTAATGACCTAGCAATAGTACAATTGCACAGTTATGTGCATATATCTGTTATGCATACACATTTTGCAATATTTTATACAATATTCTATAATCAGTTTTACTATAGTGTATTTGCTCCATTATGTATACAATATGTCTACAATGTATTATGTTTCTAGAATATTATTAGATCAGTACAATATTGTCATGAAGATTATGTCTATATAATATTATAATCAATGTTATGTATTAATAGATGAGAGTGTGTCACTGACGCATGCTGTCATAGGTTCGCCAGCTGGCGAGACCGAGCGATGTCAGGACTCCATATTATTATAATACAAATCATAATAGATAGGAACACAGATCTGTAGCCTTAATGGTAACATGATAGTCAAGCTAGGTGTTGGAAAGGAAATGCGTGCAGATTTCAATAAAGGAATGCCAGATGTGCACTGGAAATGCTTCATACACACAGACACACAGGCTTCTGGAAACTTCACACATGTCCAGTGCACATGACACAAGCCCTCCTAGACAAGAAAAGAGGAATTAGATAGGCTGAAGGAGGCTAGCTACAGGGGCGAGAGGTTGTAAGAAGAGAGAGAAGAGAAGAAAGATTTATCGAGACAGTCTGGAAGGTGACAGCGGCATGGCAAAGGGAACTAAGATTATCTACTTACAAACCTACTCGCGTATAACTACAGCTCAGTATGTGCATAACTGATCTACAAAACCCACTACAAGAAGCTACGAAATTACCTCACCCTGATCTCTCCCTCCTCACCTCTCACCTTTACCTGTGTATCCGTCCACACTCCCATATCCCTCCCTACTTACCCAGCCTCACACCATCCACTCAACAAATGCACTATACTACTTTCACTTTAACTTGACCCAGATTTTCATCCTTTGATAGCATATTTCACATAGCTCAGTGGCACAAAATGACAATACTTCGGCTCTACATCATTCCACTGCACATCTTCTTGACTGGCATCATATTCTAGCCTTAATCTATTGTTACAACTCAGCATTCAAAGTAGAGAGATGACAATTTTAGGTCAAAGTTATGAAAAAAAGAGTATAGTTTCTGATTCGTTCCCTCAACTTATTAGACGTCTCCCTTTTCAGATGTGGAGTTTACCCAGTATGAAACTGGGTCTCAGGTTTGGTTAGCAATATCCCTCACTTATTTTATTATTGTACAGATACCACCGGACCCACGGACTATATTCAAAAGTTTTCTTAAGCACTGGGTATGTATAGAGTTGCTTTTCAGTACCTTCGGCCCAAATTGTAAGGCCACCAAACACTTGAAAATCGAGCAAGACTGAATGAGACCTTTAAATATACGACCACATGAAAGGATTCTAGCTGGTATTTAACTTTTGAGGATTTGTTTATTGTTAAATTGGTGAAGACCCATTGTGAATGCCTCCCCTTAAAAATCTCGTAAAATCAACTGACATTACTGAACTTACGTTCCTCATGACAGGTTAGTCGGTCTGAATAATTACTCGTCTCCGTCCCATAGAGGCTCGGGGACGGGCTTTGTTTTCACGCAGTTTGTCTGTCTGTCTGTTAACAACTTTACGTGAAAACTACTGGTGCATTTTTTAATAATATTACAGGGATGATGGGCTGTGACCTTTTGATCACCTGATTAAATTTTGGGCCAAAATGGGGCAAGGCCCAGGCTGTAGGGCCAAAAAATTATAAAGAAAAAATCATTATTTCGTCATAATTCTTTTCAAATTCGTCATAACGACATGAAACCATCTTTCAAATCTGCAGCTTATAACATGTCTCATTATATGTGGGAGGTCGTACCCCAGTTAGCGGTAGGGGGGTCAATGTCAGGTGGGTTAGTCCTACTAAATCCATTTATCCACCATCCAGTCCTATGTTACCTCATGAGGAGCATAGGAGCCCGGGACTAGGCAAGTTGGTCCTGACATTGGAGATGAGAGTGACAAGCTTCACTCATCCCTGAGGGGCATTATGTGAGCAATAAACTTCAATCATCCCTTGGATATAAACCTACACCGGTTCAATCTAATTGGAGTGCCTTAATTATCCATTAAACCACCAAGGGCCACAATTTGATTATATTATTACCACCCAGCATAGTAAATGGTTTCCTGGTGTACAGGAAACCATTTGGCTTATCACTCAGTGTAGAGTCACCCATAGGTAGAAGGAAGAGGAAAGAATGAAAAAGAAAGACAGAAGAGGGAGTGTAAAGTCATCCGTAAGCAAAAGGAAGAGGAAAGAATGAAGGAAAGAAAGACAGAAGATTAAGGAAGGAAGAAAGGACAGGCATCCAAAAAGCACTACATCGAGTGAGTGGATGGTGAGCGCCCCCACCTACTACCTAAAATTTCAAATGGACATAAGATCGGCAATTGTCACTCGATTTACTCCAATTTTGATTTGTGACATCTTTGACTAGATATCCTGTTGTGTTTGTACGTCAGCACTAGAATAACTGCCGTGGACGGGTTTGCTGTGCCTTGGCACCGCTTCTTGTTGTAGACTGGTTTTTCTTTTTTTCTTTAATTTTTACATGTATTTACTTACTTTTTGCTGTCTGTTTTTCGCGATAAAGTTGTCAGTGTGAATAATAATAATAATAACAGCAACAACAACAACAACAACAATTAATAATAATAATAATTATAATAATAATAGTTCCATTTATTATCCTTCACAACATTAGTTTGAAAAATAACAGACTCATGGTTTCTTCTGACTCCCTCTACTTTAGTCCTTTTTTGCAATAGGTCGTCAGTTTGAATCTCGTCCTATATTACCGTTTATCCGGTCAGTCAGAATAATAATAGTTCTTGTCCTTTTTTTTGCCTAGCTTTCTCTTTTTTCCTTTCATTCTTAAATGTCCAAGTTTTTGCTGCTTCTTCATGTTTTTGTTCTTACTTCTATTCTAGTTGTTCAGGTGTTTGATGTTATTCTCTCAGGCTTTCAGGTACTGGTAACCGTTGTTATCTCACCATTTTCTATATGTCTACCTATATATAGCCAGACACCTTAATCTCGTAAGGGGTGGCCACAAACAAATCGCCTCCTTGTCGCCGTGTCACCTGGCTTTACACTGCCCTCTCCCCATCTCACACCCATTGTTCTCGTGTTAAAAATTACTCATGTGCTTTTCTCTTCTGATGCTTTGGAAATATAGGATATGTTCTCTACACAATGGTATGTTGCCCATTTTCCCTTCCAACATGTGAAGACCCTTTATGTAGTGTTAAGTAGAAATTCATAGGACGAAGAAGACGTACTTTTTCTGTTCATTCCTTAAGTTCAGTGCTTGAATGAAGAGTATATATATATATATATATATATATATATATATATATATATATATATATATATATATATATATATATATATATATATATATCTTGCCAGACGCCTCAATCCCGTTTGGGGTGGCCACAAACAAATCGCCTCCAAGTCGCCCTGTCCCCCTCCATTTCACTGCCCTGCTCCCAACTCACACCCCCCTCTCTCATATACCTCTCCACCCCATCCCTCCATCTCATCCTCGGCCTCCCCCTCCCTCTTCCCCTCTCCACCTCACTCACATACACTCTCTTCGTCAGTCTTTCACCCTCCATCCTCTCCACATGGCCAAACCACCTCAGTGTGTTCCTCATAACGCTTCCTATCACATCCACATCAACACCACAACGCTCCTTTATATCCTCATTCGTCAGCCTGTCTCTCCATGTGACTCCACAGGCTCCTCTTAAATAACTCATTTCCACTGCTCTCACTCTTGACTTGTGTCCTTCCAACAACGTCAAAGCTTCACTTCCGTACATTAGAGTTGGTATCACAATACTGTCATGCTCACTTCCCTGTTTCTTATCACTGCTTTCAAAGAACCAGCAACCTTTCTTCCCTGCTGTACCCTTTCAAGCACTTCACCCTCCAAACCTCCATCCTTACTCATCACACTACCCAAGTACTTAAGCGTACTCACATTTTTCAATTCCTCACCATCGAACCTCGCTGTACATTCACTGACTTCACCTCTCTCAAAGACCATCACTTTACTCTTCCCTACACTCAACTTTAGATTCCGTTTCTTACACACTCTCTCAAACTCATCCACCAAGCCTTGCAGCTCCCCTTCGTCTTCACTCAACAACACAGTATCATCTGCAAACAACAGTACAGGGAGTTTCCAAACACTATACTCTCTCACCAGGGCCACTCCAACATCCACTACCCTACCTTGTACCTCTTTTATTACCCCATCCATCTACAGATTGAACAACCATGGAGACATGACACATCCCTGTTTCAACCCAACTTTCAAAGAGAAAAATTCACTTAGCTCACCATCCACATATATATATATATATATATATATATATATATATATATATATATATATATATATATATATATATGTGTGTGTGTGTGTGTGTGTGTGTGTGTGTGTGTGTGTGTGTGTATTTATTTATTTATTTATATATTTATTTATTTATGGAACCTGACATTACAATTTCCAACGACAAAAGTGTCTGTGTCAGTGAATTGATATGTCGCATTTTTTATTCTAATATTCGGTATAGTCTGGGTGTGACGAGTTTAGCAGTATGAGTGAAAGTGTAAGTATAATCATTCAGACTTTAACACACAACTTAAACTCAAGAAAGTATACAAGCATGAAGAATAACGTATAATCAGTCTTATACACAACTAATGCCCGCGATACTTTATGAACAGAGCACCTAGTCACCTCAAGATCCATGTTGGTGGGCCAGAGGGAGTTGTGTGGCCAACATAAATTCATCCAAGTTACGGTGGTGGACAAGCAGTGCAGGTGGATGGCTTTATTGGCCCCGCGCCCGTCGCCCTCACACACAACACACAGTAACATCACTCTTATTTACTGCAGACACGTCTACAGCTAGGCTGATTTTTGCATTCTTCGACTGTTGGATTCATGTGTGTCCTCTTTTTCTGTTTACAATTTTTAAAACTTAGTCCCATTTCTTCGACATTTACCCATTACGATGATGTATATCGTCTTGCAGTGGCATAAATAAATTATAATCATCATAATGAAGGCAAAATGAGTATACTTCAAACTGTCCACTATGGAGGGTAGGCTACATCATAAGATAATAAAATTCGTTTGTTGCTGACAAGAAATGCACTGGAGCAAGAAATACACACGGATCGAAGATGCAGACGAAACATCAAGGCAATACCAAAATAAGTCCTACATTTGCTGCTGCTAGATTTCGGTAAGTCTTCCTTCAAAACACCATCATTTGTCAACATCACTCGGCCATGCCCAATAACTCGTACCGGGAAAGTGATTTCTCCCTAGGCTTTGCTTCCTTTATCCTTTTCACGTTTTGTGATGATGACACCCACATTCTAGACTTCGTGCAATACCTCCTCACCTTCCACCAGTGGCGAATCTAACGCTGGTAGAAGTAGCAGCATCTAGCCTTGTAGTGCGAGGCAATCTGAAGGAAATTCATCCAGCCACTGTCTTCCTGATTTAGCAGAGCTCCAGGTTTTCCGTGAGTATGTAATGGAACTATATGACCCTCCAGATGGCGGAAGCGCGACATAATGGCAACAGCCAGCAGAAATACCCTATAAAACCATCCCGCATCATGGTCATCGAGTTGCTACAACTAGTCCGGTTATTGCGATCCACTTGATCGGTTACATGCCATGATTGGTTACAGCCCACATGACTGTTGCAGTCAGCTTGGCTGTTGTGACGTACCAGACTGTGAAGATACCAGGGAATTAGGAATACCCCGTCAGCCTCATTTGCTTTCAGTCATGAAGACTACAGTATCACCAGGACCCTGGCCAAAAACTGACACTTGATCGACTGTGAAGACTGGTATCATCACATAGGCACTTCAGACCAAACTCCTCCTTCAGTGACTCATGTATGAGGACAAGGTGAACTAGATTACAAGAACATCACAGTCACATTCTACCCTCACACTGCCCTTCAGGTGATATGCACCCTGTATTATGGCCACTAAGGCAAGACAGTTTCCAGCACTCTTCTCTGTGTCCTCCCCAGCTCACATTACTTTCCTCTTTCCAAATCCTTCTTACGAGTATATATCGTCGAGTCCACCACCACCACCACCACCACGAAGTCCCATGCCTCACTGCCCGTCTCCATTAGCTGTGCATCAGTTAATTTCAGGTAATCACTGTATATTATATCGGTCTGAGCACTTAGCCTTAAAAAAAGGCACATCGTATTCACCTGTCCATCCTGTTCATCTCGTTCACTAACTTGAGACGATCGAAGCTTTTGGGTGTTCTGAGCAGTTGGTAGTAACTTAGTACCCTGAAAGTTACTCGTCCAGGTTTATGTCTGATTATCATAAATTACAGGCAATTATTCAGACTGGTTTAAAAGGAAATCTGCAGTTCGGCATCACTTTTGGTCTATCGGGCGCATTCCTCGCCTTGTGAAAAAAAAAAAAAAAAAAAAGAGGAAGAAAACTATTTGCTGACGTAAAAGCATTGTGGTTTTATCTGATCTCAGACTAACTCCAAATTTATCGCTGAGATCAATCTGAGAGACACCCTAAGTATCCTAGTAATTCTTGTTTTATGTGTCTAGTTGTCTATCTATCGCTTATCGTTTGGTTTTTCAATATACTGTATATATATCTACATATCAAATAAAATGTCTTTTTAACTCTTTCTCTACCAATGTAACTACTCATGATATATTATTTTAGCTGCTACCCGACTTTATTAATATTATGAGAGAACTAGAGTAACTGTGCCACGGGGATAGCATGTTTGTCTCGCGAGCTACGTGTGCCCCAAGTCTAGAGTTCGAACCGAAAACTGATGTACACCCGCGAACCAAAGTTTCGGTATCCCCCCTCGATGGGAGGAAATGGAAGTCAGAGTTAGAGAGAGGGCAGGTGAACGGACAACCGTGAATGGTACTTTGGAACTGAGCTACGAGGCGAATAGTGAGAAACCTAATGACACTGGATTCGAAACATTTCCATGCTATTTATCTGCAAAACATTATATGTTCGTAACATACATACTGTAACATATAACATTGACTACTGTTATCATGGTGTCCTGTGATACTGACCCATCTTTTTCGGATCCTCATCAAACAAATAAAGCACCGAGCCAGTTGTATATAAGTTGCAACTTGTCATTATAACTAGAGTCATAATTTTTGTGAATGTTATCCCTGGATTGTCTATAGCTATAATAATAATTGTGAATTTAATGTCGATTTTCACAGTAGTTCTGCGGATGGTTATATATGTGGCAATTATTTTATGTGGACGACTAAACCACATTGTGATGGACAGCGGAGAGCATTCGCCAATAATTTACTATAACCAGATGAAATTAGATGCAAACAACACAAAATATTATGAGACAACGAAGACACAGCTGTTGCATCCTGCTCCGCCTTGTTATCAAGGCCATAACTGGGGCTTCACCTCATACGTGCATTATTTTCCTTCAGTCTCTGCCTCTTTTATTACTCTTACTTCCCGGTATCCTCTTACTGCGAGTCGTCATATTCCTTAGAGGGTTTCTTGTCGTCCGGTCCTATAACCCGTACTGTATTACAATATTCCTCGCATCATCACTCCCAAACAAACAATGTTAGGCCAAGACAGCTGAATCTGTTAATACCATTATTGCCACTGCCACTACTATTCCCCCTTTCCCCATTGTGTCTACTGCAATTCCCCTCACAGTACTACTACCGCTACTCCTACTACTCCACTGTAAATCTGTATAATAATTCATATGATTGTTCTTATGTCTGTGTATTTGTTAATCATATTGTCCTTGCCCCACCGTCGACAACTCGTCACTTACCCCGCACCGCTACCCCAGTTGCACCCCACCCCCCTCTCTCCCACCCGCCATGAGCTCTATTCCTCCCCCACTCCGAACCATTTTACCCCTCACCTCCTTCTTGGGCCACCAGGCCTGTTGTTCACCTTTTACCGGTGAATATACGTGGCATGCATTAATAAGAATAATTATAAAATTGACAGCAACAACATACATCTGCAGTATTCCGAACATTACATAATTATAAAAGTCGCAGACCCAAACGTGCCTATATTACGGAGCTTTGATATATTAACCACAGAACCGACCACAGACCGGTCCTATCATTGCCACTGGACCTTACCTGTAGCACTTCACCATAGTAATACAACCCACTGAAGTCCTTTGTGGGATCACTACACATGTTTGGGAAAAATAACAGCGTACAACATGCCTACAATCCATTAAAATACACCTGTGACGTTTCACTGCCATCCATTAAATTGCCTAGAAGTTAGCGGACAAACACACGGCTGGACATAGACTGAGGCCGAATGTCTCGCATCGGTATATGACAAACTGACAAAACTATTACGATCCTGCTTTGTAGGTGTCATCATAGTTATAATAATAATAATAATAATAATAATAATCGTAGTGGTAGTACTGGCAGCAGCAGTAGTAGTAGTAGTAGTAGTAGTTATAGTAGTAGTAGTAGTAATCACATGTTAATATCCATGATGCAGAGGAGAAGAAACACCATAATCTCCCTGATAAAACAAGTGAAAACAGCTGTGACATATAAAACCAACCAGTGCCATAATATGCTGTAATGATAGGGTTATAGTAATACTAAATTAATGTTTGACCGCAACCCAACCTTCTGTCATGGCAAACAGATTCTGCATTGCGTCGACACATGCTATTCCAGTGTGTGTCCTTCTCAGTATCGTGCCTAATAACATGTGATTAATTATTAATTATTATTATTATTATTACTGTGATGACACATGCAATGCAGGATCACAAGAGTTTTGTCAGGTCGTTACATACCGATGCGAGACAATCTGCTTCTGTCTGTCTGTGTCCAGTCGTTTGTTTGTTTGTCCACTAACTTCTCCTAGGCTATTTGATGGATGTCAGTGAAACATCATATGCTTATTTTAGTGGTTTGTAGGCATGTTGTGCACTGTTATTTTTCCCAAACACGTGTAGCGATCTCACAGAAGACTACAGTGGGTTGTATTACCATGGTGAAGTGCTATAGGGAAGGTGCAGTGGTAATGATAAGAACGGTCTGTGGTCGGTTTTGTGGTTAATATATCAGTGCTCCGTAATATAAGCACGTTTGGGTCTGCAGTTATTAAGTGTAATGTTAGGAACACTACAGTACACATCTACGATGATGTTGTTATTATATTATTATCGCCTACCTTTAGAAGGCGGAGCGATCATGTTTTTAACTGCATCTGTGTGTGTGTGTGTGTGTGTGTGTGTGTGTGTGTGTGTGTGTGTGTATGTTCTTATTATATCTCATGAAC
This sequence comes from Coenobita brevimanus, assembly GCF_032717465.1. Lineage (NCBI taxonomy): Eukaryota > Metazoa > Arthropoda > Malacostraca > Decapoda > Coenobitidae > Coenobita > Coenobita brevimanus. Next base: position 33,456,690 of record NC_136977.1, read on the forward strand.
GGCTTGAGCTATCAACATGAAGCCTTCAGCGTATCAATATATGGCCAAAATCTTGGAGGAGTTCGAAAATGGCAACTCGGGGTCAGAGTCAAGGTCACCAAACTAACTGCTAAAGGTCAACTAGTTTTTATTGCCTGCCTTTAGCACCATTAAATCTCATGAATGGCTTGAGCTATCAACATAAGACCTTCATGGTATAAAAATATGGCCTAAAGTTTGGACTTGGCAAACAGAATATATTAGAGGGCGATTACCGTTTAGCTCTCAAATGCCTTCTTTTTTATTATTAATGCATGCCACGTATATTCACAGGTAAAGGGTGAACAACAGGCCTTCTGGCCCAAGGATGAGGTGAAGGGTAAAGTGGTGTCGGAGTGGGGGAGTAGAATCCATGGTGGGTGGGAACTGGAGTAGCGGTGCCGGGTCAGTGACCAGTTGTCGACGGTGGGACAGGGACAATAATTATGATTAACAGATACTCAGACATAAGGACAATCATATTTATTATTATACAGATTTATAGTGGAGTAGTAATAGGAGCAACAGTAGTAGTATTGTGAGGGAAATTAGACACAATTGGAAAAGGGGGATTACAGTAGTAGTGGCAGTGGCAATAATGGTATTAACAGATTCAGCAGTCTTGGGCTAACATTGTTTGTTTGGGAGTGATGATGCGAGGAATATTGTAATACAGTACGGGTTATAGGACCGGACGACAAGAAACCCTCTAAGGAATATGACGACTCGCAGTAAGAGGATACCGGGAAGTAAGAGTAATAAAAGAGGCAGAGACTGAAGGAAAATAATGCACGTATGAGGTGAAGCCCCAGTTATGGCCTTGATAACAAGGCGGAGCAGGATGCAACAGCTGTGTCTTCGTTGTCTCATAATATTTTGTGTTGTTTGCATCTAATTTCATCTGGTTATAGTAAATTATTGGCGAATGCTCTCCGCTGTCCATCACAATGTGGTTTAGTCGTCCACATAAAATAATTGCCACATATATAACCATCCGCAGAACTACTGTGAAAATCGACATTAAATTCACAATTTTTATTATAGCTATAGACAATCCAGGGATAACATTCACAAAAATTATGACTCCAGTTATAATGACAAGTTGCAACTTATATACAACTGGCTCGGTGCTTTATTTGTTTGATGAGGATCCGAAAAAGATGGGTCAGTATCACAGGACACCATGATAACAGTAGTCAATGTTATATGTTACAGTATGTATGTTACGAACATATAATGTTTTGCAGATGAATAGCATGGAAATGTTTCGAATCCAGTGTCATTAGGTTTCTCACTATTCGCCTCGTAGCTCAGTTCCAAAGTACCACTCACGGTTGTCCGTTCACCTGCCCTCTCTCTAACTCTGACTTCCATTTCCTTCCATCGAGGGGGGGATACCGAAACTTTGGTTCGCGGGTGTACATAAGCGTGAACAGGACAGAATTTCCACGAACATATCCATCACACTCATTACAGACACCCATTGGCCATTCGTACTTCGCCAGCACGGTAAAAATATTGCTTTTCGCAGCCATCAAGCTCTCCCTCCAACGAGGTCCTCCCCTGCAGTGAATGGGTTACATGTCTCCACTAATCACATCAGTATGATTTTTGTTTCTACTCTTCATTACGTCTGAAGGATTTATTCGACTTTACCTATATCAATATCTATATCTATCTTTCTATATCTATATGTATATCTATCTGTATATCTATCTATATCTATCTATGTATCTATCTATGTATCTATCTATAGGATAGGGCCTATAAAAGGTACCGGAGACAACCCACCCCTGTATCACATCTTTTATACGTTTCTGCCCGGAATCGTGCTATGTCTGTTCTTCACTCTGCCAAAAATAATTTCATCCGTACTAAATGCTCTCAACTCTCCAACTCGAATTCTTTCCGCTCCTTCTGGAACCTTGCCAAAAACCTTTCTAACAACTTTACCTCATCATCCTTCTGGCTCTGTAGCTATTTCTTCTACCGGTAACGCAGATCTCTTCGCTCAAACTTTCTCCTCCAATTCCACCTTAGATGATTCCTGTGCTGTTCCTCCATCACTTCCCCCCCCCCTGACTTCCTCATGGCTGACATTAAAATTTCTTCAGCTGATGTATTCTCTGCCATCACTGGCCTCAATACTTATAATGCATATGGGCCTGATGGAGTCCCTCCTGTTGTTCTCAAGAACTGTGCTTCTGTGCTTACACCCTGCCTAGGCAAACTCTTTCGCCTTTGCCTTTCAACTTGTACCTTTCCTTCTTTCTGGAAGTTTGCTCTCATTCAGCCAGTCCCAAAGAAGGGTGACCATTCCCAACTCTCTAACTATCGTCCAATTGCTTTAATATCCTGTATCTCAAAAGTTTTCGAGTCAATTCTTAATAGAAAAATTTTCAAGCATCTATCCTACCACAACCTTCTTTCTGATAGTCAGTATGGGTTCCGTCAGGGACGCTCCACTGGCGATCTTGTCACCTACCTTTCAGACTCTTGGTCATCCTCCTTTTGGGACTTTGGCGAAAGCTTTGTCATTGCACTTGACATTTCAAATGCTTTCGATCGAGTCTGGCATAAATCTTTAATTTCCAAACTGCCCTCTAACGGTTTCTATCCTTCTGTCTGTGCCTTGATCTAATGCTTTCGATCGAGTCTGGCATAAATCTTTAATTTCCAAACTGCCCGCTAACGGTTTCTATCCTTCTATCTGTGCCTTCATCTCTAGCTTCCTTTCTGGTCGTTCTATAGCCGCTGTTGTAGACGGCCATCGTTCTTCTCATAGATCTATCAACAGTGGTGTTCCTCAGGGCTCTGTCTTATCACCAACTCTCTTCCTTTTATTCATCAATGACCTTCTAAGCTGTACATCTAACCCTATCCACTCATACGCTGATGACTCCACCCTTCACTTTTCCATTCGGTTCCCGCAACGTCCATCTCAACAGTTACTTCATCAAACAAGGGATGAGGCTATGGCACACCTATTGTCTGACTTGTCTCGTATCTCTGACTGGGGTAAACATAATCTGGTTATTTTTTATGCATCAAAAACTCAATTTTTACACCTATCAAACCGACAAAATCTTCCACAGGTATACCCACTAATGATTAATAGTATTCAGCTTAATCCTGCATCATCCTTGAACATGCTTGGGGTTTCATTTACTCGGGACTTATTTTGGAAAGATCATATTACATCTCTTGTAAAATCTGCTTCCAAGAGATTGGGTGTGCTAAACTGACTCCATTCCTTCTTTACCTCTGCACAACTGTTGACTCTATACAGGGGTTTTATCCGCCCCTGTGTGGAGTAAAACTCTCATGTATGGGGAGGTTCCCCACATACAGCTCTTCTCAATAGGGTGGTGTCAAAGGCTTTTCGTCTCATTAATTTTCCTCTTACTAACTCCCTTCAACCTCTGTCTCTTTGTCGCACTGTAGCATCTTTATCTCTTTTCTATCGCTATTTCAATGGTCACTGCTCCTCTGAACTGTCTGCATGGATTCCTCCACCTCTACGACGGGCGAGTAGCACCCGTCTAGCAGTAAACTCTCATCCCTTTTCTGTCCAACTTTCTAATGCAAGAGTTAACCGTTACTCCCAGTCCTTCATTTATTCAACAGGTCAGCTCTGGAACTGTCTCCCTCTGTCTGTATTTCCTGCTTCCTATGATCTCCAATCTTTCAAACGCAGTGTGTCCAGGCATCTCGAAATGATCGGATCTTGAATTTGGCTCTCTCTTGTATTTTGTTTTTCTCTTGGAAGGAAGAATAATTGTGGGCTCCATGCGGCCTTTGGTTCCTTCTTCCTCGCATAAGAATATATATATATATATATATATATATATATATATATATATATATATATATATATATATATATATATATATATATATATACACACACTGGAGAGAGAGAGAGAGAGAGAGAGAGAGAGAGAGAGAGAGAGAGAGAGACACGGGGCCAGATTAACCCTGCTGTGGCCTGGTGGGCAACGCAGACTGTTGGCCTGTAACATATGGATCTCTTTTTTTTTCACCTTTTTCCAGTGACATTTCGGTATGATCTATAATGGCCTTTTTGATGGCCTGATGGGTGATGGCCCTTATTTGAACGCCCAAAGTGTACATTTATTCCGCTCTGGAAGTCTGGATGGCCTGTGACAGGCCGTGGCCTGGTAGGCAGTTGCCCATTTTGCCTATTATACCTGGTAAGCCGGCTCTGGAGAGAGAGATCCATGAGTAGTTACGGAAGTTTTGAAAGTTTTTATGTAACCACATGAAATGAATGAAGGATGCAAAATTGGGGGATAATATGTATGACAGTCAGATGGTTCGTGGTTGGTGGAAACGAAACCCAAGAACAAACTGTGGAAAAAAAAAAAAAAAATAGAGTACATGAGGGAGGGTGGCGTGATGTGGTAAGAGGGCTTATTACTGAGCTTGGACACAAAAGCTTATCCATCCTTTAGCTTAGGCTATCCCTCACAGAACGCAGCGTTGGACAATAAAGTATAAAGGTCATTTAAGCAGTAAAGAATATGCTGATGGTTTTGCCTGTGAGTTGCAGCCAAGATTTCGAAAGCTTGAATGATATCTGAAAGATTGCGTGATTCATTTCACTGAGCAGACTTTTGATTACCACCCGTGTTGCGAAGCAAGAGGAGTGGTAATGTTTTCAGTTTTGAGATTGGCTGGCTGGCTTTGTTTGTATGTGTTTTACATTCTGAATTTGCGTCAAATCAGAAATGGAAAATTATGTGCCGAGGAAAAACTTTCCGGCTACGGAGGTGGTGAGATCCCATCGTGAGATGATTTCTAGTTGCTATACTAATTTTGTGCTTTCTCTTCTTTTTCTGGATATCACACACTCCATAATTTAGTGAAAAGCAGAATTAGAAGTATGATGATGATGATGATGATAATGATGATATCATGTAGTTAACTATTATTTTTTTTTTTTTAAGCATGAACCCTTCCAATGCTTGACTGGTGAGTGAGAGGAGACGAGCCTCACTTTTGCTCATAGCTCGCCTCGTACGTTGTTTTCCTCATTCACATTATTTAGATGCTAACCAGAGTAATGTCAATACTGGAATGCACGGTGACAATGATGAAATCATTGTGCAAAGATGCTTTTGAGAATACACATTTAGTCAATATTTAGGGCATTTTTATTCTCAGAATATAGTGGAAGTCTCCAGAAAATATAAAAAGATCAGCCATGTATTAAAACTTTTTTTTTTTTTTTAATATACATTTAGAGGAAAAAAATAAGTTCCCCAAATATTGTCTACTCATGACTTAGGTGGAATTGGTAGCCATTTTGGGTGGTGGTTTGGCTGTCAGGTTTATTACATATCACTTGTACCTCGCTTGATAAGACCAGCATCCATCACGCCTGAGATAATCACGATGGATAAACAAGGTGGAGAACGGGGCATAACTGAGTTAATGAATGATGAAAGATTGATGGCAGGTGACGTGGATGGAAAGTGGGGAGGAAAGAGGTGGAGAGAGAGTGAGACTGATGGAGGAATGTTGACTGGGAAAGAGAGAAGAGGAATGTGGAGAGACAGTACAAAGGGGCGAAAGGAGTACAAAGGAAAGCAAACGGCATCAGACCTGTTGGGTAACAAGAAGGGAGAGAGAAAGATGGAGGGAGAGAGAGGTATGTGACAGACAGGAGTGAACAGAGAGAGAGAGAGAGAGAGAGAGGAACTTCATCAAAAGTGTTCAGCTGTGCCTAACATATACTTTGATCATTAACCTTAAACTCTGATCCATCTGCATCATAATCGAACCATTTCTACTCGGACTCATACACAGTGACATGGACGGTCGACGTCAGAAATCCTTGCACCGTCTCCCCTCTCAGTTCTCCACAGACTTTGAAAATCAGTGTGGTGTTTTAGCAGCAAATGACGCTTATGAAACTGATCTGGGGCCAAAGGATCAATGTCAGTTGTTGGGGATTCACCACACTGATTTTTAAAGTGCCTGAAAGCAGGAGAGGCGACATAACTTTTCATGCCGATTGTGCTTGACAAAGTTGATCTATATTGGTCCAGACGTTCATGCATGTTTTTGCTCGCATACATATAAACACAGAAACTAATTCAATAACAACAGTTACCCCGGCATCGGAAACAGACATAGAGAAATAAACAGTGAAGAAGAGGGTGGGAGATTAATGAGAAGAGGAGGCTGATGAAGGTTCTTCATAGGAAGGTCGAATAAGTAGGTAGGTTGGTGGGAGGAGGAAGTCAGTTCGGTCAGATGCTTGATAAATAGGTCATAACAGAGGCGGAATGGCCTTTCATCAACGAGGTAGCGGACCTGATTAGGCCCCAGTCACACTGCAGGTACGACTTATCGCAAACCACCCGCGACCTGCAAGTCGTGGGTGGTTTTGGTGAAGTTTACGACCGGTCTTCATATGTCTCGGTCTAGCTGCAGGCCACCATGGCGACCAAAAACTCGTAGCGAGGTTTTTCGTGCTGCACGAAAAACCTCCCCACGACCACCGATGTCGTGGCACAGAAGCCGCCCAGTGGGCGGCTGGACTGCATCAGGGCAGCTTACGGACTGCGACTGGTCGGTGACACCTGATTTTTAAGCGGTGGTTGCCATCCGGACGGAGGCCGGTCGCCACCCACTCTGTGCAATGACCGTCTGCACTCTGTCAATGAGATGACTGGACTGTGGCGGCCGCCGTCCACAAGTCTCCTATCCGGGGTGGTGGTTGAAGTCTGGCCGCCGTCCAGCTGGCGATTGGTCAAACGACAGGTGGAGGGCTGGACCGAGACCAGCCGCCGGCCAATCCGTGGCTGGTGTCGATCTAGTGGCGACCTAGAGGTCGCTGTCTAAACTGTGACAGGATGTGGACCAGCCTCCGTTTGTCGGCAGCCTGTCGATTACTGGCCGGCCACCCGTCGGTGTCTTGACCTGTGTGTACCTGGCCATGGTCGCCGTTCGGCCGCCCACTGGACGGACGCTGGACAGACACTGGACGACCACAGGTAGCCGATCTGTGGCACGACTGCTCGGAGACCTCCATGGTCGTGGACTGGTTTCGTAATTTTGAGCTTGCGACAAGTCGTACCTGCAGTGTGACTGGGGCATTAGGTAGAGGGGTGGGGGCTGAAAAAAGGGTGAGGGTGGGGGTTGAGGAAGGGGTGAGGGAGAGAGCTGGGGAGGGGGTGGAAGTGATGAGGGAGCGGACAGAGCGGAAAGGGAGAGTGAGAGGGGACAATGGGTAGGAAGGGGATGTGTGCTGAGAGAGAGAGAGAGAGAGAGAGAGAGAAAGAGAGAGAGTGAGAAAGAGAGAGAGGGGGGGGGGAGAATATACAAACAAGAAAAAAGGGAATGAGAGAGAGAAGCAGTAGAACACAGTGGAGCACATATCAGCAGGCAACGAAATCAAGGTATACAATCGAACCACTCACACGAACTCCACACTGAACCCTGAGTATGTACAGTATCACTAAGTCCTCATAACGAACCCCTCCTTTGTTGTTGTTGTTACTGTTCTGGCATCAGATTCATCTGGACATGAACCCGTTGGAATGCAGTTTGAAGTTACCCTTTTTCTGGAGTTCATCAATCCTCCTTTCGGGGAATATCGAAGGAGCTGAGGGACGTTTGTGTAACAGAACAACAGAGTCGCCTGGTTCTATCGGTGCCCCCGTGAAGGCGTCCATCGCCACCACCAAAACCTGCACAGTGAACACCAGATTATGGAACACTGAAAGAACCCCCATCCCCACCCCATAATCTGTTATTAGTATATATATATATATATATATATATATATATATATATATATATATATATATATATATATATATATATATACAGTATTTATATACA
>NC_136977.1:33469581-33494581 GCF_032717465.1 Coenobita brevimanus
TTACATAAAAACTTTTCACCCGTTTTAGTAACCTACCATCAAGTCCATACATTCTTAAAACAGTCCACAAAGCCTCCCTATCAATTCTATCATACGCTTTCTCTAAATCCATAAATGCCCAAAACACATCCTTGCCTTTCGCTAAATACTTTTCACACACTTGTCTTATAGCAAACAATTGATCAATGCATCCCCTCCCTCTCCTAAAGCCACACTGCTCATCACCAATCACTCCCTCTGTACCCTCTCTAACTCTCATAATTAACACTCTACCATACACCTTACCTACAACACTCAACAGACTAATACCCCTAAAGCTAGTACACTCATTCTTATCACCCTTGCCTTTATACAACGGGACCACACAAGCACTTGCCCAGTCAATTGGCACCATACCTTTCTCAAAGCACACATTCAACAATCTTACTAACCAGTCAGCAATAGTCACTCCACCACCCTTCAGTGATTCCACAGCACACCCATCCATACCTGCAGCTTTCCCTGTTTTCATCTCCTTTACTGCCTTCTCCACTTCCTCCTTCGTGATCAAAGAATCATTTAACTCTCCCAACACATTTATTCCTTGCACCCTTCCATCTGCCACAATCTCAGCCACCCTTTCCTCCTCTACATTTAACAGTCTTTCAAAATACTCTGCCCATCTCTTCCTTACTGCATCCATTTCAATTAACATCCTTCCATCCTCTGATTTTACTCGTTCTTCCTTTCCAGACTCTCCCTTTCGCACCCTTTTCACCTCCTTCCAAAACATTTTCTTATTCTGTTGAAAATTCTCTGTCAGCCGCCTACCCCACCTCTCATCTGCTGCCACTTTAGCATCACGCACAGCCCTTCTCGCTCTATTCCTCTTTTCCTTATACCTTTCATATGACATCTCATCCTTCCTCTGCAGCCACACTTCATATGCACATCTCTTCTCAGCCACAGCCATACTTACTTCCTCGCACCACCATTCACTTCCTTTTCTTACATCACACCTACACATCTCACACCACACACCTCTTCTGCATGCCCCACCACAGCACTCTTAAACAACTGCCATTCCTCCTCCACGCTGCCATTTTCCCGATCTTTCAATGCGTTTCACTCATCTCCTGATACTCTATCTTTTTCTCTCTTTTATCCAACTCACTCACTTTCAAAACCTCCCTACCACACCTAACCCTCCTAGCTCTCACCCATCTCTTACCTACTCTTAACTTTCCCTCCACTAGGTAGTGGTCAGACATACCTCCACCCTCCCCTCTCAGAACTCTCACATCCAACAATCTTCCTATTACATTCCTAGACACAACCATATAGTCCATCAAAGCTCTATCAACAACCCTTCCACCCTCCTGTCTCACCCATGTATACTTATAAATATCTTTCTTCTCAAACAGCGTATTCCCAATCACCATCTCTCGCTCAACACACATCGCTATCATTTGTTCCCCATTTTCATTTCTTCCAGGCACACCATGCATACCAACTACGCCTTCAACTGCTCCATTTCCCACTCTAGCATTCAGATCTCCCATCATTACCACATTCATATTCGCTCCAAAACTCGGCAGACACTCATCAACATCATTCCAGAAAGACTCCCTCTCTTGTTCATCCCTTTCACTACCAGGCCCATATGCACTCACAAACAACCACAACTCACGTTCAAATTTCGCTTTCACCCACATCAGTCTCGATGACACCTCCTTCCATTCAATCACACATTGCTGTACTTCCGGACTCACTAACAAGGCCACACCTTCTCTTGCCCTTCCTCTATCAACACCTGACAATCTTCCATTCACACTTCCAGAAATAGATTCCCCCTTCCCTTTCATCTTCGTTTCACTCAAAGCTAACACATCCAACATTCTTCTCACAAACATTCTCCCAGTCTCCTTCCTTTTAGCCTCAATCGTACTACATCCACGCACATTCATAGACCCAATCTTCAGGGTACGGGGATAACTCTATCCCCCATCCCTTTCTCTTGCCTGTCTCTTTTTAGGAACTAAAAAACAGAGGAGGGGGTCCCTAGTCCCCTCACCCCGCCCCTTTTAGTCGCCTTTTACGACACGCAGGGAATACGGTGGCAGTATTCTTCCTAACACAACCTGGCCGCAGAGTAGTAGTACCACCCCATACATATATATATATATATATATGCCATCTGAGTGTGCCTTGCGCATTATGGTGGTTATTCTCTCGGGCATGGAAGCATACATTCCTTTCTCATATCTTTTGACTAACGCAAGAAAGCCTTGGCTTAATCACGCTTGTTCTAATGCTGTCCGTAACAAGGAGAGGGCCTACAAAAGGTACCGGAGCCAACCCAACCCTGAATCACATCATCTTTACGTTCCTGCCCGGAATCGTGCTAAGTCTGTTCTTCGCTCTACTAAAAATAATTTCATCCATACTAAATGCTCTCAACTCTCCAACTCTAATTCTTCCCGCTCCTTCTGGCACCTTGCCAAAAATCTTTCTAACAACTTTACCTCATCATCCTTCCCTCCTCTTTTCTACTCTGATGGTTCTGCAGCTATTTCTTCTACTGATTAAGCAGATCTCTTCGCACAGACTTTCTCCTCTAATTCCACCTTAGACGATTCCGGTGCTGTTCCTCCATCACTTCCCCCCTCTGATTCCTCATGGCTGACATTCAAATTTCTTCAGTTGATGTATTTTCTGCCATCACTGGCCTCAGTACTAACAAGGCATTTGGGCCTGATGGGGTCCCTCCTGTTGTTCTCAAGAACTGTGCTTCTGTGCTTACACCCTGCCTAGGCAAACTCTTTCGCCTTTCTCTGTCAACTTGTACCTTTCCTTCTTGCTGGAAGTTTGCTCTCATTCAGGCAGTCCCAAAGAAGGGTGACCACTCCCAACCCTCCAACTATCGTCGAATTGCTTTAACGTCCTGTATTTGAAAAGTTTTCGAGTCAATTCTCAATAGAAAAATTTTAAGGCATCTTTCCTATCACAACCTTCTTTCCGATCGTCAGTACGGGTTCCGTCAGGGACGCTCCACTTGCGATCTTCTCACCTACCTTTCAGACTTCTGGTCATCCTCCTTTCGGGACTTTGGCGAAAGCTTTGCCATTGCACTTGACATCTCAAAGGCTTTCGATCGAGTCTGGCATAAATCTTTAATTTCCAAACTGCTCTCCTAAGGTTTCTATCCTTCTATCTGTGCCTTCATCGCTAGCTTCCTTTCTGGTCGTTCTATAGCCGCTGTTGTAGTCGGCCATCGTTCTTCTCCTACATCTATCAACAGTGGTGTTCCTCAGGGCTCTGTCCTATCACCAACTCTCTTCCATTTATTCATCAATGATCTAAGCTGTACATCTAACCCTATCCACTCATACGCTGATGACTCCACCCTTCAACTTTCCATTCGGTTCCCGCAATGCCCATCTCAACAGTTACTTCAACAAACAAGGGATGAGGCTATGGCACACCTAATGTCTGACTTGGCTCGTATCTCTGACTGGGGTAAAAATAATATGGTTGTTTTTAATGCATCTAAGACTCAGTTCTTACACCTATCAACCTGACAAAATCTTTCACAGGTATACCCACTAATGTTTAATAATATTCAGCTTAATCCTGCATTATCATTGAACATGCTTCGGTTTCATTTACTCGGGACTTATCTTGGAAAGATCATATTACATCTCTTGTAAAATCTGCTTCCAAGAGATTAGGTGTGCTAAGCCGACTCTGCTCTTTTTTTACCCCTGCACAATTGTTGACTCTATACAAGGGTTTTATCCACCCATGTGCGGAGTACAACTCTCATGTGTGGGGAGGCTCCACACATACAGCTCTTCTCAATAGGGTGGAGTCAAAGGCTTTCCGTCTCATTAACTCTCCTCTTCTTGCTGACTCCCTTCAACCTCCGTCTCTTCACCGCACTGTTGCATCTTTATCTCTTTTCTATCGCTACTTGAATGGTCACTGCTCCTCTGAACTGTCTGCTTGCATTCCTCCACCTCTATAGACGACGGGCGTGTAGCACCCGTCTGGCGGCAAACTCTCATCCCTTTTCTGTCCAACTCTCTAATGCAAGAGTTAACTGTTACTCCCAGTCTTTCATTTATGCAACAGGTCAGCTCTGGAGCTGTCTCCCTCTGTCTGTATTTCCTGCAGCCTATGATCTCCAGTCTTTCAAACGCAGTGTGTCCAGGCATCTCAAAATGATCGGATCTTGAATTTGGCTCTCTATTGTATTATGTTTTCCTCTTGGAGGGAACTGTTACTGCGGGCTCATGGCCTTTGGTTCCTTCTTCTTTGCATTAGAAAAAATGTATATATATATATATATATATATATATATATATATATACTTCGTATATATACTGTATATATATATATATATATATATATATATATATATATATATATATATATATATATATATATATATATATATATATATATATATATATATATATATATATATATATATATATATATATATATATATATATATATATATATATATATATATATATATATATATATATATATATATATATATATATATATATATATATATATATATATATATATATATATATATATATATATATATATATATATATATATATATATATATATATATATATATATATATATATATATATATATATATATATATATATATATATATATATATATATATATATATATATATATATATATATATATATATATATATATATATATATATATATATATATATATATATATATATATATATATATATATATATATATATATATATATATATATATATATATATATATATATATATATATATATATATATATATATATATATATATATATATATATATATATATATATATATATATATATTGTATATATATATATATATATATATATATATATATATATATATATATATATATATATATATATATATATATATATATATATATATATATATATATATATACCATCATCATCATTATCAGCATCCTTAGCCGTTGAGGTCTACTGCAGGACCAGCCTATCCTTACCGAAGCAGGGACGATACAGCCAGTGTATCTCTACCATGTGGCTTAGGCTGTCTGGTAGAGACTGTATGTAGGGTGAGAAGTGCTTGTAAGTGTAATTGTAGTGGCATTGGATGTGCGTTTAGTCTGTGAACCAAGTGTAATCGGCCTACCTTAAGCCGATTGGGTGCAAGCATCCTCGTATGTGACACTGGTTCAACCACAGCACCCACTGTGTCCGTCAGAGTAGCAAGTGGCTTGGTGAACGCTTCCCTAAGTTTTTACAACTCTGGCAGGAGGCAAACCCGCGCTCACCAGCATGCAAAACGCACACTCTACCACTGTACCACAGAGGATATATATACATATATATATATATATATATATATATATATATATATATATATATATATATCGTTTTCGTTTTGGTTTTTATAGGCTCCAACATGCTTGCATGTGTTGGCCTTGGTCACCTAATGGCGGCTCTCCACGCTGAACGATCCACTGCAGCCTCCCTGTTCAGTCCCTTAACCCTGAGGTCACACTTAATGACCTCATCCCATGTCTTTCTCGGTCTACCCCTCATAACCCCATCCCCAGTATTAACACTTGTCACCTTCCTCACCCAATTATCATCCCCCATCCTCTCCACATGTCCAAACCATCTCAATCTACCTCTCTTCATCACAACACATATACACTCCAGTCCCATACTGCCTCTCAACTCTTCCGTCGTAAACCCAGCCCCTCCAGGCCTTGGACGCAGGGACGCACTGCACATCCACCTAATCATTGTCATTTCTGTACGTCTGAGCCGGCGAATATCTTCCTCCTTCACTGCCCAGGTCTCACTACCATACAGCATTACACTCCTAACACATGCTGCATACAAAGACCCCTTAGCACGTAGAGAGAGTCCTCTTAAGGTCAGGAGAGGCAAGAGCTCCCTGAACTTCTTCCAACCACTTCTCACCCTAGCCACAGAGCTAGCTCCAGCCCCACCTCCAGCACACAACATGTCTCCCAAATAACAAAACTCTTCCACACACTCAAGAGATTCACCAGCAAGTTTAATCCTTTCATATCTGACAATCTCCACCTGCTCACCCCGACACGCCATACACATAAAATCAGCAATATCTCGCAGTCTACCTCTGATACCACTACATCTCTTATTCACCCATTTATCACAAACATCGCACAAGATGGAATTACTTCCCACGCCCTTGTGCCAAACTGTACATGACCACTCTCCCTCGTCTCGAACAGTACTGCCACCAACCCTAGATATCATCACTTTTGTTTTATCTGCATTTACCCTTAAACCCTTGTGCTCCTTCCCATCTCTCCACTTCCTAAACCTTTCCTACGCCTCCCTTTCGTTCTCTGGAATTAACACCAAATCATCAGCATACAACAACTCCCACGGGAGTCCGTTTCTAAAGTCATGTGAAAGGGCTTCAAGTACCATGATAAACAACATGGGACTCAAGACTGACCCCTGATGCACACCAACATTCACGGAAAACTCATCACTCAAATCTCCATTCACTCTTACCTGGGTGACCACCCACATACATAGCCATAACCACCCTAACCAGCCACTTCTCCAAGCCAAGCTTTCTCATTGCCCACTTCACCACCTCTCTAGGGACTTTGTCAAAGGCCTTTTCCAAATCAACAAAAACAAAATAAAGATCCCTTCTCCTACCAATATATTTTTCCTGAAGCTGCTGAACAACGAATATAGCATCAGTGGTCCCCCTACCTGGCATAAACCCAAACTGCATCTCATCAATATTCACTTTCTCTAATCATACCTTCTAAAACTCTCTCCATTACCTTCATTATCTGATCTAAAAGCTTTATACCTCTATAATTTCCTCTTTCCAGGGCATCGCCCTTCCCTTTATATACATTTACAATTACACTCTTCAGCCAATCATCTGGGACAACACACTCATAAATAATCCTATTTATCAGGTCAGTGACTAACCTCACCCCTATATCGCCTGAGGCCTTCAACATTTCGGCAGTCAACCCAGACACACCTGCTGCCTTCCCCACCTTCATCCTGCCTATTGCCTCACTCACAGTAGCAGCATCAATCAAAGGCCAAGGGCCAGACACTGGATCTGCTGGCTCCAAACCTTTCCTGTCCCAGTCAAACTCCTCATTCAACAACCGGTTATAATGCTCTCTCCATGCATTTTTAATATCCTCACTGTTCACCACTACCCTTCCTTCATCACTCTTCACACACTGCTCACCTACAATATCCCGATTATCCCTCTTCACCTGACCTGCCACCCTAAATATCATATTTTTCCTTTCCCCATGATTTAGGTTATCAAGTAATAGTCTCTGTGACTCAGACTTTGCCCTGTATACCTCTCTTCTAGCCCTATGCTTGGCAGCCAAATATTCCTCTTTGCTACGAACCTTCTTCCATTCCCGGAAAAGCCTTCTTTTCTCCTTAACTGCAGCTTCTACACCCTCATCCCACCACCAAGTTACTTTATGCCTTGGTGGTCCTCTTGTCCAACCGCAAGTTACATCAGTAACTCTCAAGAAATTGTTCTTGAGGGCTCTGTACTGTTCATTAACGCCCCTGTCTACAGCTCCCTGTTCAGCCACCACTCTCTTCAACTCGCTATAGAAGGCATCCCTTACTACTTGGTTTTTCAGCTTTCATATTTTCCTCCAAGGTACATAAGTCTTCTTTTTCATCACTTGTTCTTTAAGCATCATAACACAAACCAATAGTTTGTGCTGCTGCACACACTCCTCACTTCCTATAACTTTAACATCCCTCACTAACCTCCTATCGGCTCCCCTAACCAGAAAATATCTATCTGACTGCTATTTCCCCCAGACTCATACGTAATTAACCTACTGTCTCTTTTTCGAAAATATGTGTTGCACACAATCATGTCCGTTGCGTCCCCAAACTCGAGTATCCTTTCCCCTTCTGCATTCCTTATACCATATGCACATCCTCCATGCACTCCTTCATAACCTTGTGCGGCTTCACCTACATGACCATTTAAGTCCCCTCCCAAAATCACTATCTCATCATCCCGCATACCACCCACTACACATATTAAATCATCCCAACATCTATTTTTCTCTGCTTCATCCAATCCTGCCTGTGGAGCATATGCCGATATAATCGCAGCTATCTTTCTACCCAACAGAATTTTCACTGCCAATATCCTATCGCTTACTCTCAAAACATTCATAACATATTACACCCATTTCTCCACAACCATCACACCAGCACCCCCATATCCGTCTGTCCCCCCCTGCCTAAACAACTTATAGCAACAGTCCTTCCCAACAATCTTTCTGGCTGATCCACCCCTGTACCGGACTTCCTGCAAACACGCCACATCCACCCACCTCCTACCGAATGCCTTTACGACTTCCCCCGCTCTTCCCCTCAAACTTCCCACATTCCATGAACCCACCCTCATCTCCTTGGGTGATTTACTGTCCTCAGGCTTGCTTTGAAACTTATTTTGTTTTGTCACCTTCAGTATTAATAAAGGGGGATAGACATAGCACAGGCCCCACTCACTGCACAGTCCCAGGTCCAGGCAAAGGATTTGGGACCCCTAGCCCACCAGCTTACCAGTGGCTGTGGTAGTGGCCTCGGGGCACCCTGCCAGGACAGCTGCAGGGACACCCTCCAAGCATGCCTTGGCATTGCAACTATCCCGCCATTATACATCCACTGATAGGGCAGCCTCCTGGGGTGCTACTCCCAGGTTCGGGCCCCTCTTTATTGGGCAGAAGCAGCAGCCTGGGAACCGCAATGCCCTGTACCCACTAGCACAGGCCAGAGCCCCATCTCACCCTGGACCCATGATCTATGTCGGCGTAACCCCTACCACGCCTCCCCCCAGAAGTCTGCCACTAGGTAGCTGGGGCAAAGGTTTCTGGCCGCATGCCCTCGCTGGCGCCAACCCCTGTAACGTAGTGGGATACGTTGTATGAAATGTAAATAAAATATATATATATATATATATATATATATATATATATATATATATAATATACTATACTGTATATATATATACATATATATATATAATATACTATATATATATATATATATATATATATATATATATATATATATTGTTACATAGCCTATGATTTCATCATCCTTTGTGTAATTTTAACGCACAGTTGCTGCATGTTTGATCACGAGCGTGTACTGCCTCAGTCCCCCCCTTCTACCGTTATAGTAGAGTAAGTCGTTCTCTCTGTTATACTTTGCGGGATTGTCATCTCTTTGTCCCCATGGCTTCGTTTGCGCGTCCTTGTTACAAGTTGTATCAAGCTCTGCTGGGCCCTATATAAGGAGCTCAGTCTCTGCATCTTTGCCACTTAGATCTGCTCCTCATTTTGTTCACATCTCTGTCCTCCCCTGTACAGATATTATTATTGTGAGTGCTCAAGAAATCTCCAAACATCTAGCAGCTGTGTGTAATTTGAGTATAACTGTTATTGCATTGTTTTCTTGTACTGTATAGCATTAGTTTAATTTGTAGGCCTAGTGAAGTTTTTGTAATTCATGTAGGGATCTTTATGTCAGTCATTTTTGATAATAGTTTGTATATGTAATAATTTATCTGGCATTCACTGAGTATTATCTGGTATCTCATTTTATCAGGGCTGACTTAGATAAATTTACTCTTGCTAATTTCGTGTTAATAGAGGCTATTGCAGTTAACCATATATTTAACCTGTTTATTTGCCATTACATTATCATTATGAGTCCTGAATGTTTTGTTATTAGTTTGAGCATTAAACTTTAACTTGTAATTTTACCTAACTCTTTTGTTTTGAACCTGGAACTTTACGGGACAGTAGTGATTTTTAGCATTCTCACTTAAAGTGTACATTATCTTTCTCTGTTCCGTAACAATATATATATATATATATATATATATATATATATATATATATATATATATATATATATATATATATATATATATGGAGAAGGCAGTAAAGGAGATGAAAACAGGGAAAGCTGCAGGTATGGATGGGTGTGCTGTGGAATGCCTGAAGGGTGGTGGAGTGACTATTGTTGACTGGTTAGTAAGATTGTTGAATGTGTGCTTTGTGAAAGGTATGGTGCCAATTGACTTGGCAAGTGCTTGTGTGGTCCCGTTGTATAAAGGCAAGAGTGATAAGTATGAATGTACTAGCTTTAGGGGTATGTTTGTTGAGTGTTGTAGGTAAGGTGTTTGGTAGAGTGTTAATTATGAGAGTTAGAGAGGGTATAAAGTGAGTGATTGGTGATGAGCAGTGTGGCTTTAGGAGAGGGAGGGGATGTGTGGATCAGGTGTTCGCTGTGAGACAAGTGTGTGAAAAGTATTTAGCGAAAGGCAAGGATGTGTTTTGGGCATTCATGGATTTAGAGAAAGCGTATGATAGAATTGATAGGGAGGCTTTGTGGACTTTTAAGAATGTATGGAACTGATGGTAGGTTACTAAAAGGGGTGAAAAGTTTTTATGTAAATAGTACAGCGTGTGTAAGAGAAGGTAATGCTGTGAGTGATTGGTTTCCCGTGAGAGTGGGGCTGCAACAGGGATGTGTGATGTCGCCTTGGTTGTTTAATATTTATATGGATGGTGTTGTAAGGGAGGTGAATGCAAAAGTTTTAGGTGGAGGTCTTAGTCTGGTGAATGTTGATGGTGGAGTGGAATCTGAAGCAGCTGCTGTTTGCAGATGATACTGCACTGGTGGCTGATTCAGAGAAGAGATTGAGACAGTTAGCAGAGGAGTTTGGAAGGGTGTGTGAAGGGGGAAATTGAAAGTAAATGAGAATAAGAGTAAAGTGATGAAGTGTACGAGGATGGTAGATGGTAGGGGGATGAATATAGTTTTGAATGGTGAGTTGCTTGAAGAGGTAGAGTGTTTTAAATATTTAGGGTCACATGTTGCTGTGGATGGAAGAATAGATGCAGAAGTGAAGTTTAGAATGAATGAAGTAGGTAAGGTGCTGGGAGGAATGAAGAAAGTGTTTAGATGTCGTTCACTTAGAATGGATGTAAAGAGAAGGCTGTATGAGGGTGTTGTGGTACCAACTGCGTTATATGGGGCTGAAACATGGAATATGGGTGTAGCAGAGAGGAAAAGTTTGAATGTAATGGAGATGAGGTGTCTGAGGAGTATGTGAGGAGTGACGCGTATGGATCAAGTGCGAAATGATGAAGTGCGAAGGATAACTGGAGTTGTTCGGGAGATGGCTGGTAGAGTTGAGCAGAGGGTGTTGCAATGGTTTGGGCATATGGAGAGAGTGGATAATGAGTGATTGGTGAAAAAGGTAACTAGATCTGATGTGAGAGGTGTAAGGCTGAAAGGGAGACCACGAATAGGATGGATGGACAGCGTGAAGAGAGCTCTGGATGCGAGAGGGATGCTCTTGAGCAAGGAAGAGTGGCTGTGCGTGACAGAAATAAATGGAGAGAAAATGTGAATGAATAAATGATGATGCAGCCCTGAGGGGATAGTCTCCCGCATTTGGTCTTATCAGCTAGTCAGTTCAGGTGTGGGTAAGGGGATGGGTCTATTATGATGTGGCAGGGGTAAACCAGCTCTGCTGTTGGGCCCTGCTGCGGATGTCATTGATTGCATTTCGCAGTTGACCCTTGTGCGGTGTGATGCGGTGAGGATCTGTTCCTTCTCCCTTTTGGGGCTAAGATGCGAATGAATGTGTTTGAATAGATGAGTAATGGGGAGTGTGTCGTCCTGTCTCGGCTACCTGCCTTTCCTTGGGGGAAGCAGCCTAGATATATAAATATATATATATATATCGTTTCGTTTCGTTCGTTTTTAAAGGCTCCAACATGCTTGCATGTGTTGGCCTTGGTCACCTAATGGCGGCTCTCCACGCTGCACGATCCATTGCAGCCTCCCTGTTCAGTCCCTTAACCCTAAGGTCACACTTAATGATCTTGTCCCATGTCTTTCTCGGTCTACCCCTCATAACCCCACCCCCAATATTAACACTTCTCACCTCCCTCACCCAATTATCATCCCCCAACCTCTCCACACGTCCAAACCACCTCAATCTACCTCTCCTCATCACAACACATATACACTCCAGTCCCATCCTACCTCTCAACTCTTCCATTGTAAAGGCAGCCCCTTCAGGCCTTGGACGCAGGGACGGATTGCACATCCACCTAATCATTGTCATTTCTGTACGTCTGAGCTGGAGAATATCTTCCTCCTTCACTGCCCAGGTCTCACTACCATACAGCATTACACTCCTAACACATGCTGCATACAAAGACCCCTTAGCACGTAGGGAGAGCCCTCTCAATGTCAGGAGAGGCAAGAGCTCCCTGAACTTCTTCCAACCACTTCTCACCCTAGCCACAGAGCTAGCTCCAGTCCCACCTCCAGCACACAACATGTCTCCCAAATAACAAAACTCTTCCACACACTCAAGAGATTCACCAGCAAGTTCAATCCTTTCACGCCTGACAATCTCCACCTGCTCACCCCGGCACGCCGTTCACATAAAATCAGCATTATCTCGCAGTCTATCTCTGATACCACTACATCTCTTATGCACCCATTTATCACACACACCGCACAAGATGGAATTACTTCCCACGCCCTTGTGGCAACCTGCACATGGCCACTCTCTCTCGTCTTTGACAGTACCGCCACCAACCCTAGATATCATCACTTTTGTTTTATCTGCATTTACCCTTAAACCCTTTTGCCCCATATCATCTCTCCATTTCCTAAACCCTTCCTCCGCCTCCCTTTCATTCTCTGAAATCAACACCAAATCATCAGCATACAACAACTCCCACGGGAGTCCGTTTCTAAAGTCACGTGAAAGGGCTTCAAGTACCATGATAAACAACATGGGACTCAAGACTGACCCCTCATGCACACCAACATTCACGGAAAACTCATCACTCAAATCTCCATTCACTCTCACCTGGGTGTGAGCACCCATATACATGGCCATAACCACCCTAACCAGCCACTCCTCCAAGCCAAGCTTTTTCATTGCCCACTTCACCACGTCTCTAGGGACTCTGTCAAAGGCCTTTTCCAAATCAACAAAAACAAAATAAAGATCCCTTCTCCTACCAATATATTTTTCCTGAAGCTGTCGAACAATGAATATGGCATCAGTGGTCCCCCTACCTGGCATAAACCCAAACTGCATCTCATCAATATTCACTCTTTCTCTAATCATACCTTCTAAAACTCTCTCCATTACCTTCATTATCTGATCTAAAAGCTTTATACCTCTATAATTTCCTCTTTCCAGAGCATCACCCTTCCCTTTATACACATTTACAATTACACTCTTCAGCCAATCATCTGGGACAACACACTCATAAATAATCCTATTTATCAGGTCAGTGACTAAACTCACCCCTATATCGCCTGAGGCCTTTAACATTTCGGCAGTCAACCCAGACACACCTGCTGCCTTCCCCACCCTCATCCTGCCTATTGCCTCACTCACAGTAGCAGTATCAATCAAAGGCCAAGGGCCAGACACTGGATCTGCTGGCTCCAAACCTACCCTGTCCCAGTCAAACTCCTCATTCAACAACCGGTTATAGTGCTCTCTCCATGATCTTTAATATCCTCACTGTTCACCACTACCCTTCCTTCATCATTCTTCACACACTGCTCACCTATGATATCCCGATTATCCCTCTTCACCTGACCTGCCACCCTAAATATCATATATTTCCTTTCCCCATGATTTAGGTTATCAAGTAATTGTCTCTGTGACTCAGACTTTGCCCTGTATACCTCTCTTCTAACCCTACGCTTAGCAGCCAAATATTCCTCTTTGCTACCACCCTTCTTCCATTCCCGGAAAAGCCTTCTTTTCTCCTTAATTGCAGCTTCTACACCCTCATCCCACCACCAAGTTACTTTATGTCTTGGTGGTCCTCTTGTCCAGCCGCATGTTACATCAGTAACTCTCAAGAAATTGTTCTTGAGGGCTCTGTACTGTTCATTTACGCCTCTGTCTATGTCACGAATCAAATTCGCGACATTTCCCTTTTGTGAAAAGCACGAACTATTAGTGGAAAACTCACTGCGTATCGCTCAGTTAACCGTGTCTCTCTCCACTTCGGTGCTATACTTTTCAAAACATTCGTCACTGTTTCAAAAGTGACCGATTTAATGCACGTCACCAAGTGCTCTACTGAGCGATACTATTGTTTCTTTATTGTTCGCCCCTGCTTGCCTCGACCGTTAGAAAAATGCGGCCTAGTGCTCCGCTTTTGTTTCCCATGACTTAGCAGTCCAGTGTTTGCTCTGACGGAGAGAGGTTCTGTGCTCCAGAAGTGTGAGAGGAGAGGTCAGCTAGCACCCAAGCTCCACTAGTACAGCTCCCCAGTGCTCCCACCTTGAATTGGGTGAAACACCGCATTCATCAACTAGTATTTCCTTTTTGTATTATCCTAGTTTTAAGAGCTTAGTTAAGGTGTTTTTCCTAGGCGTAAGAATTTAGCTCGAGTAAGTGAGTGAGTGCGATCTCATTAATTTGATTTGAAATGTAACGTTAAATTTAATTTTGTTATCAATAAATTTAACAGTTCTCTTTCTTGAGCTTAATGTAAAGTAAACTCTTGTTTCATTTCTCCATAATTAAGCTTATTTCCCATATAGCTCCTAGCTTGCATAAACGTTTGCCTTTCATAACTGGTACTTAGGCCAGTCTTGTGCATTAAACTTAAAATCCGTTGTGCCTCCTAGGAGTTAAGCATCAGCAAGAACCTGATACTATTGTTAGTATTAGTTATTTATTGTCAGGGGTGAAGTAACTATCTCCAGAGGCTACATTACTAATAAACAGCAATTGAGTGATTAGTCTCTGCTGTGTACTGTCGAGAAAGTTTATAAATTCTCGTTCTTAGAGAATCGTTGCTTGATTTAGCAAGACAATCATTGTCCCTGCTCTTTAATATTATTGAATATTATTATCAATTAAATAATATTTAGCATTTATTTTAAAAACCCCGTGATATATTAAAAACCCCGTGACAATTGGCGACCTCATTCCAGGATATTAACTCCTAGCTCTAAAGCTATTCACGAGATAGTACTCACTCGTTCATATTTAGGTATTTATAATTAAAGTTTATAGGCACAAGTTTACTGGTGATTACCGTTAATTTAGCAAGTGAATTTTGCTTTATTAATCAATAGAGTACCGTACTTAACTCTAGTTTATTCTTGGTAACGCCAGACGATTTTATTCGCTCCTGGGTACCCGCCATACCCATTGTGTTAATTATTGAGTCTTCCCAGTCAATTGCATTTTTGCTTTATTTTTGCCAGTTAACTAGATAAGACTGGTCACCACTAGCTTGTGTCTGTATTCTTTATTTGTGTCATTAGCATTCGTTGCGAAGCAGTCAGTACTCAGTTTCGGTTTCCTTAGTATATTAGCGTCATGACTACCTCCATATTTTTACAGGAAGCCAAAGATATGGGTCTTACAGACCCAACCGAAATTAAAGAGTATATACTCTCACTGCATAATCAGGAGCAGCAGCGCGAGAATGATGCACGTGAAAAGCGTAAGATTCAGCGGAAATACGCGCGAGAACAGCGTGAGGAACGCAAAAAGGAGCGCGAATACGAGCGAGAACAGCGCGAATACGAGAGTGAACAACGAGACAGGGAACGAGAACACGAACGTGCCGAGCGAGAAGCACGCGAAAAAACATGAACTTGAAGTGCTGAAGCTCAAGTGAGATTCCTTGGCCTCAGACACATCTGGTGCAGTTAATCCAAGCTCCACTAGCGCTCTTCCTACACATGTCCTGGCGACCCCACGCATCAAGCTTCCTTCATACAAGGAAAGCGAGCGAATCGAGCAGTACATAGCTCGTTTTGAGGACATGGCAGACATGTATCAACTGGATGAGGCAGCTAAGCGGATCCAATTTCTTAGTTTATTTGAGGGCCCTGCCCTCGATATTCTCCACAGAATTCGTGGACACAATCTCACATATGAGATGATGAAAGCTGCACTCATTAAGGCGTATGGTCTCACGGTAGACGACGCCAAAGTTCAGTTCATGCGAGCTCGTCTCCAAGACAAGGAGACAGCTGTTCAGTTCCTTGATCGTCTCACTGCTTACTTAAATGAGTGGATGGAGAAAGATGAAACTCCTTCCACGCGTGAGGGGATAATTGACCTTATGCTGCATACACAGCTAGAGAGGTCGTGGCCTGCTGAGCTCATAGCACAGCTTAAGATCTGCCAGGTGAAAGATGCCAGCCAAATGGCAGAAAAGGCTGATGCATTCTTTACTGCATACAGGTATCAAACTCGTAAGCAAAACACCTGGAACAGAAAACTTGATAAATCTAGGAAATCGTCTCAGACTGAATCCCAGCACCAAGGCCGTTCTCAGAGTAATGGCCAAGGTCCAAAACCGCAGTGGAAGGACCAGGGGCAAAACACTCAGAAACCTGAGTGGAAGAGGTACAACAAGTACCCTAACCAGCAGCAGTATCAGCCACGCAACCGACCTTTGGGACAAACTTTTTCACCACCAGCTCAAAAGAGGCAGGAAGCGAATGCAGCCTTCATTCCTCAGCAGCAGCACGGTGGTCACGTCCCTACCAGTATGGGTACTTCCCCACAGTTCACTAGTCCCACAGTGACAGTGAACCCCCCTCCACAGATGGCCAATGTTCCATCTTCCCAGGCAGTGAGTACAAACCCTCAAGTATATAACCCTCAAGGCACAATGTTTGCCGCATCAATTCAGCAGCCTCAGGAGTGGCAAGCTGCTTCCTCCACATGCCCTCCCACAGGTGACAATACCTTCCTTGTTCAGCCAGGGTTTGTGAGAGGCATTCCTGTGAAGGTCCTGAGAGATAATGGTTCCTCAGGTTGCTCTGTCAAGCAGAGTCTAGTTCGGCCTGAGCAGTATACAGGTCGACAGATCCATGCAAACCTTATTGATGGATCAGTGAGATTGTTCCCTGAGGCATGTATCCAGGTGGCATCTCCATTTTATACTGGTACGACACTTGCAGTTGTCATACCAGAACCTTTATTTGAACTCATCATCGGCAATATTTATGGTGTCAAGGATAGTTGCACCGAACATGACGGTACTCAGACTTCGGCTGCTGCAGTAACACGAGCCATGACTGAGGCTCCAGACTGTGTCACCCCAGTGATCATTGAATCGCCGCAAGATCTGATGTGTAGTCAACTTGTTGTACAAGAACAACATTCTGACCTGACACTTGCTGCTGTGTGGAACAAAGAAAAGGGTCGAGTGATAAAGTATTCACGGGGAGGTCGAGCCAAGTTCCTTCGTAAACAAGGACGGCTCTACCATGAGTCACGAACACCCGAGGGCGAGGTTCGACTGCAGTTTGTCGTTCCCGCCAAGTACCACCTAGCAGTGTTACAATGGGGTCATTGTTCAGCCTCAGGAGGTCACATGGGCAAAAGGAAGACCCAGGGCCGTATCCGAGCTGACTTTTTCTGGCCAGGGATGGGACGAGACATAGATAGTTTCATGTGTTCCTGCAGTGTGTGTCAAAGTAACACCACTAATCAGGGACATGTCCTTCCTGTGCCATTTGTAACCACACCTGTAATCTCTGAGTCAGTTGAGAGACAGGGTAGTGATGAAGTGGGTGCAGACCTGACGTCTCGCCCATTGGCCCCACAGTACACAGTATGTCTAGGGCCTGTACATACATATTATGTACCGTAAGTAAAGGGGGAAGTTCGAGAGAACTCCGCAGAGGCGACTCGAGGCTATGGAAGACCCGAGTTTGCACAAGGATTCTCAGCTCCCCGATAGTAATATAAGTACTGTAGGTCAAGGGGAAAGTTCGAGAGAGAACTCCGAGAAGCGACTCGAGGCTATGGAAGACCCGAGTTTGCACAAGGATTCTCAGCTCCCCGATACTAATTAAGTACTGTAGGTTAAGGGGGAAGTTCGAGAGAGAACTCCGCAGAGGCGACTCGAGGCTATGGAAGACCCGAGTTTGCACAAGGATTCTCAGCTCCCTGATACTAATATAAGTACAGTAGGTTAAGGGGGAAGTTCGAGAGAGAACTCTGCAGAGGCGACTCGAGGCTATGGAAGACCCGAGTCTGCACAAGGATTCTCAGCTCCCTGATATTAATATAAGTACTGTAGGTTAAAGCACAGGTTGAGGACCCGTGTGCAGTTCGAGGCTATGGAAGACCCGAGTTTGCACAAGGATTCTCAGCTCCCTGATATTAATATAAGTACTGTAGGTTAAGGCACAGGTTGAGGACCCGTGTGCAGTTCGAGGCTATGGAAGACCCAAGTTTGCACAAGGATTCTCAACTTTTCGACACTAATCGTGTCCTATAATTAATGGTGACCTCGAATGTACGAAGTTTAGGCAGTCACTTGTATTTTTCAGCTAGAGCGTACTTTTCGTAACATGTACTGATTGCTAGACAGAGAGAGTAATTGCAACGTATTAAGAATTTTGTCTCATTGACACTTTTGATGCTCCACCTTAATTGGTTTTGCAGGTACAGCAATGGGTGTAGCAGTTTTGCTGTGCGGGCCAGCTGATCGTCTGCCGCACGCTGCCGCTTCTTCTCCTCTGCCTTCGTCGTCACCATATTATTATTTACTGTGTCATTTTACATGTAGGTACAGTTACACTACAACTGTCACACCTACACCGTGTATTACATACACCACGTTACACAACAATTAGTTGTCAGTGTAAATGTAGCGAATTTTCGCTCAGTTTGACCCGAGTACAGGATTTTCACCGTCGTCACAGAGTTTTTCCCTCAAGCTTGCTTCTATTAACGTAAATATGAGGTTTTTTCGCTCACTGGCGACTGCGACTTTCTCCTGTAGCAGGATAGCATACACACCACAGTGTGAATCTTGTGTGAATGAGTTAGGATGTGTACATATATATATATATATATATATATATATATATATATATATATATCCACAAATTTTTTCCCATAAGGAAAAAATTTAATTTTGTAGGGGCGTAATGTCACGAATCAAATTCGCGACATTTCCCTTTTGTGAAAAACACGAACTATTAGTGGAAAACTCACTGTGTATCGCTCAGTTAACCGTTTCTCTCTCCACTTCGGTGCTATACTTTTCAAAACATTCGTCACTGTTTCAAAAGTCACCGATTTAATGCACATCACTAAGTGCTCTACTGAGCGATACTATTGTTTCTTTATTGTTCGCCCCTGCTTGCCTTGACCGTTAGAAAAATGCGGCCTAGTGCTCCGCTTTTGTTTCCCACGACTTAGCAGTCCAGTGTTTGGTCTGACAGAGAGAGGTTCTGTGCTCCAGAAGTGTGAGAGGAGAGGTCAGCTAGCACTCAAGCTCCACTAGTACAGCTCCCCAGTGCTCCCACCTTGAATTGGGTGATACATCGCATTCATCAACTAGTATTTCCTTTTTGTATTATACTAGTTTTAAGAGCTTAGTTATGGTGTTTTTCCTAGGCGTAAGAATTTAGCTCGAGTGAGTGAGTGAATGCGATCTCATTAATTTGATTTGAAATGTAACGTTAAATTTATTTTTGTAATCAATAAATTTAACAGTTCTTTTTCTTGAGCTTAATGTAAAGTAAACTCTTGTTTCATTTCTCCATAATTAAGCTTATTTCCCATATAGCTCCTAGCTTGCATAAACGTTTGCCTTTCATAACTGGTACTTAGGCCAGTCTTGTGCATTAAACTTAAAATCCGTTGTGCCTCCTAGGAGTTAAGCATCAGCAAGAACCTGATACTATTGTCAGTATTAGTTATTTATTGTCAGGGGTGAAGTAACTATCTCCAGAGGCTACATTACTAATAAACAGCAATTGAGTGATTAGTTTCTGCTGTGTATTGTCGAGAAAGTTTATAAATTCTCGTTCTTAGAGAATCGTTGCTTGATTTAGCAAGACAATCATTGTCCCTGCTCTTTAATATTATTGAATATTATTATCAATTAAATAATATTTAGCATTTATTTTAAAAACCCCGTGATATTATAAAAACCCCGTGACAATTGGCGACCTCATTCCAGGATATTAACTCCTAGCTCTAAAGCTATTCATGAGATAGTACTCACTCGTTCATATTTAGGTATTTATAATTAAAGTTTATAGGCACAAGTTTACTGGTGGTTACCGTTAATTTAGCAAGTGAATTTTGCTTTATTAATCAATAGAGTACTTAACTCTAGTTTATTCTTGGTAACGCCAGACGATTTTATTCGCTCCTGGGTACCCGCCGCACCCATTGTGTTAATTATTGAGTCTTCCCAGTCATTTGCATTTTTGCTTTATTTTTGCCAGTTAACTAGATAAGACTGGTCACCACTAGCTTGTGTCTGTATTCTTTATTTGTGTCATTATCATTCGTTGTGAAGAAGTCAGTACTCAGTTTCGGTTTGCTTAGTAAATTAGCGTCATGGCTACCACCATATTTGTACAGGAAGCCAAAGATATGGGTCTTACAGACCCAACCGAAATTAAAGAG
Organism: Coenobita brevimanus; assembly: GCF_032717465.1. Classification (NCBI taxonomy): domain Eukaryota; kingdom Metazoa; phylum Arthropoda; class Malacostraca; order Decapoda; family Coenobitidae; genus Coenobita; species Coenobita brevimanus. The sequence continues at coordinate 33,490,159 of NC_136977.1, forward strand.
TATATACTCTCACTGCATAATCAGGAGCAGCAGCACGAGAATGATGCACGTGAAGAGAGTAAGATTCAGCGGAAATACGCGCGAGAACAGCGTGAGGAACGCAAAAAGGAGCGCGAATACGGGCGAGAACAGCGCGAATACGAGCGTGAACAACGAGACAGAGAACGAGAACACGAACGTGCCGAGCGAGAAGCACGCGAAAAACATGAACTTGAAGTGCTGAAGCTCAAGCGAGATTCCTTGGCCTCAGATACATCTGGTGCTGTTAATCCAAGCTCCACTAGCGCTCTTCCTACACATGTCCTGGCGACCCCACGCATCAAGCTTCCTTCATACAAGGAAAGCGAGCGAATCGAGCAGTACATAGCTCGTTTTGAGGACATGGCAGACATGTATCAACTGGATGAGGCAGCTAAGCGGATCCAATTTCTTAGTTTATTTGAGGGCCCTGCCCTCGATATTCTCCACAGAATTCGTGGAGACAATCTCACATATGAGATGATGAAAGCTGCACTCATTAAGACGTATGGTCTCACAGTAGACGACGCCAAAGTTCAGTTCATGCGAGCTCGTCTCCAAGACAAGGAGACAGCTGTTCAGTTCCTTGATCGTCTCACTGCTTACTTAAATGAGTGGATGGAGAAAGATGAAACTCCTTCCACGCGTGAGGGGATAATTGACCTTATGCTGCATACACAGCTAGAGAGGTCGTGGCCTGCTGAGCTCATAGCACAGTTTAAGATCTGCCAGGTGAAAGATGCCAGCCAAATGGCAGAAAAGGCTGATGCATTCTTTACTGCATACAGATATCAAACTCCTAAGCAAAACACCTGGAACAGAAAACTTGATAAATCTAGGAAATCGTCTCAGACTGAATCCCAGCACCAAGGCCGTTCTCAGAGTAATGGCCAAGGTCCAAAACCGCAGTGGAAGGACCAGGGGCAAAACACTCAGAAACCTGAGTGGAAGAGGTACAACAAGTACCCTAACCAGCAGCAGTATCAGCCACGCAACCGACCTTTGGGACAAACTTTTTCACCACCAGCTCAAAAGAGGCAGGAAGCGAATGCAGCCTTCATTCCTCAGCAGCAGCACGGTGGTCACGTCCCTACCAGTATGGGTACTTCCCCACAGTTCTCTAGTCCCACAGTGACAGTGAACCCCCCTCCACAGATGGCCAATGTTCCATCTTCCCAGGCAGTGAGTACAAACCCTCAAGTATATAACCCTCAAGGCACAATGTTTGCCGCATCAATTCAGTAGCCTCAGGAGTGGCTAGCTGCTTCCTCCACAGGCCCTCCCACAGGTGACAGTACCTTCCTTGTTCAGCCAGGATTTGTGGGAGGCATTCCTGTGAAGGTCCTGAGAGATAATGGTTCCTCAGGTTGCTCTGTCAAGCAGAGTTTAGTTCAGCCTGAGCAGTATACAGTCGACAAATCCATGCAAACCTTATTGATGGATCAGTGAGATTGTTCCCTGAGGCATGTATCCAGGTGGCATCTCCATTTTATACTGGTACGACACTTGCAGTTGTCATACCAGAACCTTTATTTGAACTCATCATCGGCAATATTTATGGTGTCAAGGATAGTTGCACCGAACATGACGGTACTCAGACTTCGGCTGCTGCAGTAACATGAACCATGGCTGAGACTCCAGACTGTGTCACCCCAGTGATCATTGAATCGCCTTACGATCTGATGTGTAGTCAACTTGTTGTACAAGAACAACATTCTGACCCGACACTTACTGTCGTGTGGAACAAACAAAGGGGTCGAGTGATAAAGTGTTCACGGCGAGGTAGAGCCAAGTTCCTTCATAAACAAGGACGGCTCTACCGTGAGTCACGAACACCCGAGGGCGAGGTTCGACTGCAGTTTGTCGTTCCTGCCAAGTACCGCCTAGCAGTGTTACAATGGGGTCATTGTTCAGCCTCAGGAGGTCACATGGGCAAAAGGAAGACCCAGGGCCGTATCCGAGCTGACTTTTTCTGGCCAGGGATGGGACGAGACATAGATAGTTTCATGTGTTCCTGCAGTGTGTGTCAAAGTAACACCATTAATCAGGGACATGTCCTTCCTGTGCCATTTGTAACCACACCTGTAATCTCTGAGTCAGTTGAGAGACAGGGTAGTGGTGAAGTGGGTGCAGACCTGACGTCTCGCCCATTGGCCCCACAGGATGCAGTATGTCCAAGGCCTGTACATACATATTATGTACCGTAAGTAAAGGGGGAAGTTCAAGAGAACTCCGCAGAGGCGACTCGAGGCTATGGAAGACCCGAGTTTGCACAAGGATTCTCAGCTCCCCGATAGTAAAATAAGTACTGTAGGTCAAGGGGAAAGTTCGAGAGAGAACTCTGAGAAGCGACTCGAGGCTATGGAAGACCCGAGTTTGCACAAGGATTCTCAGCTCCCCGATACTTATATAAGTACTGTAGGTTAAGGGGGAAGTTCGAGAGAGAAATCCGCAGAGGCGACTCGAGGCTATGGAAGACCCGAGTTTGCACAAGGATTCTCAGCTCCCCGATACTAATATAAGTACTGTAGGTTAAGGGGGAAGTTCAAGAGAGAACTCTGCAGAGGCGACTCGAGGTTATGGAAGACCCAAGTTTGCACAAGGATTCTCAGCTCCCCGATACTAATATAAGTACTGTAGGTTAAGGGGGAAGTTCGAGAGAGAAATCCGCAGAGGTGACTCGAGGCTATGGAAGACCCGAGTTTGCACAAGGATTCTCAGCTCCTCGATATTAATATAAGTACTGTAGGTTAAGGCACAGGTTGAGGACCCGTGTGCAGTTCGAGGCTATGGAAGACCCAAGTTTGCACAAGGATTCTCAACTTGTCAACACTAATCGTGTGCTATAATTAATGGTGACCTCGAATGTACGAAGCTTAGGCTGTCACTTGTATTTTTCAGCTAGAGCGTACTTTTCGTAGCATGTACTGATTGCTAGGCAGAGAGAGTAATTGCAACGTAATAAGAATTTTGTCTCATTGACACTTTTGATGCTCCACCTTAATTGGTTTTGCAGGTACAGCAATGGGTGTAGCAGTTTTGCTGAGCGGGCCAGCTGATCGTCTGCCGCACGCTGCAGCCTCTTCTCCTCTGCCTTCGTCGTCGCCATATTATTATTTACTGTGTCATTTTACACTTAGGTACAGTTACACTACAACTGTCACACCTACATCATGTATTACATACACCACGCTACACAACAATTAGTTGTCAGTGTAAATGTAGCGAATTTTTGCTCAATTTGACCCGAGTACAGGATTTTCACTGTCATCACGGAGTTTTTCCCTCAAGCTTGCTTCTATTAACGTAAATACGAGGTTTTTTCTCTCACTGGCGACTGCGACTTTCTCCTGTAGCAGGATAGCACACACACCACAGTGTGAATCTTGTGTGAATGAGTTAGGATGTGTACATATATATATATATATCCACAAATTTTTTCCCATAAGGAAAAAATTTAATTTTGTAGGGGCGTAATGTCACGAATCAAATTCACAACATTTCCCTTTTGTGAAAAACACGAACTATTAGTGGAAAACTCACTGTGTATCGCTCAGTTAACCGTTTCTCTCTCCACTTCGGTTCTATACTTTTCAAAACATTCGTCACTGTTTTAAAAGTGACCGATTTAATGCACGTCACCAAGTGCTCTACTGAGCGATACTATTGTTTCTTTATTGTTCGCCCCTGCTTGCCTCGACCGTTAGAAAAATGCGGCCTAGTGCTCCACTTTTGTTTCCCACGACTTAGCAGTCCAGTGTTTGCTCTGATGGAGAGAGGTTCTGTGCTCCAGAAGTGTGAGAGGAAAGGTCAGCTAGCACCCAAGCTCCACTAGTACAGCTCCCCAGTGCTCCCACCTTGAATTGGGTGATACACCGCATTCATCGACTAGTATTTCCTTTTTGTATTATCCTAGTTTTAAGAGCTTAGTTAAGGTGTTTTTCCTAGGCGTAAGAATTTAGCTCGAGTGAGTGAGTGAGTGCGATCTCATTAATTTGATTTGAAATGTAACGTTAAATTTATTTTTGTAATCAATAAATTTAACAGTTCTTTTTCTTGAGCTTAATGTAAAGTAAACTCTTGTTTCATTTCTCCATAATTAAGCTTATTTCCCATATAGCTCCTAGCTTGCATAAACGTTTGCCTTTCATAACTGGTACTTAGGCCAGTCTTGTGTATCAAACTTAAAATCCGTTGTGCCTCCTAGGAGTTAAGCATCAGCAAGAACCTGATACTATTGATAGTATTAGTTATTTATTGTCAGGGGTGAAGTAACTTTCTCCAAAGGCTACAGTACTAATAAACAGCAATTGAGTGATAGTCTCTGCTGTGTACTGTCGAGAAAGTTTATAAATTCTCGTTCTTAGAGAATCGTTGCTTGATTTAGCAAGACAATCATTGTCCC
>NC_136977.1:33499581-33507081 GCF_032717465.1 Coenobita brevimanus
ATCTACATTGGTATTGTGCACTTATTTAGGATATACGGTACCTTCACCATACTGGAAGTGCATGTTTTAATAGTGTTTTTTCTTTTATAGCTGTATTTGTTTCTGATAACTCAGTGTTGATTCTGACAGACTAACATATATAATCCCAAGTCTGAGTGGTAAGATTTTTTTTTTAAAGTTGCATCATGTGTAACTATATCTTCCTTCTTGTTCCAATCCTGTCACAGTTTCTCAGTGAGCACAACCACATATTTGATTGCAATTTTTTTCCCCCCTCTGAACTTTGTCTGTCGACCTTGTTCACCTGATAGCGGCTTCCAGTGGTGCACGATCTCTGGCAGCATCTCTGTCTATTCCCCAAACTCTGAGTGGGTTTTGTAGGACCTCAATTCAGGTGTTCTGAAGTCTACCTCGTGATTCTCCACCCTCCATATTCAAACTGGAAATCTCAACATTCAGTTTTCATCTTGCATTCTCTCCACATTTCCAAAGCACCTGTCTTTCCCTATGCACCACATCACCATTGCATTCAATTCCCTGCCGACCTCTAAGCTACTCCTCCACATTTCCTCACCTTGAAGCTCTGTCAGTCAGGGTAGCACTACACATTCATCTAGATTCCAGCCAGCCTTATCTCTGTACGCTAAGACCTATTGGTGTCATTCTCATTTACTGCCCAAGCTTCTCTTTTATAAAGCATTAACCGATTCAGCCACAGGACGTACTTTTTATTTTCTTGCAGACGATTTCATTCAGTCTAGGGAGGGCCTCTTAGTGGGTGTACTTATTAAGGCTACGTCTCACCCAGTCAGTTAGAAAAGTTCCTTCAAAGCTGAACATAATCGTCTGAAGTTAGCGAGAATAAAGTTAAAATGACGTTCCTTGGGTGAACGTGTTAATTCCTTCCATCCAAAAACGCTTTCCTTGGACCTACCCTCAATTTCCCCTCCCCCTTTCTGACCTCACCTCATACTACCCAGATAATACTCCTCCACACATTCCAAAAGATGTATCGATAGAAACCTGATTTTTTAATTTTTTTTCGTTTTCAAATAATCACTGATCAGGTAATTTTTCGTACAATTTTCCTTGGCTGGATATGATTAATTCCGTTTAAGTCAAACGAGGCGAAGGTTAATTAAGTGAAAATATACAGCGGATAAGCTGACACTTCAAGTATCGCACAGTTCAGATTTCACAGCGTAAGGTCTCCCATACCAAGAGGTACCCTTGTTTAATTCAAGCAGTTGAGTTTTGATTTATCTGTATGTCGACGGAGAATACCCAATATTCATAAAAACGGTAAAAGATTTTTTTTTTTTTAGATATAAAATTCCACTTAATTAAGAACGAAATTAGTATGCCTACGATGTAAAAAAAAAAAAAAAAATCAACCCTGCCTCGTAATCTCATCAAGGCCCATCACTTCAGAGATACTCTGGCTCAGATAGGAAAGCAATAATTATAATAAGCGCTATTGTTACCACAGACGCCGGGACATCACCAGGGACAGGCAGGCGTGTGAGGTGGCAGTGTGTCCTGTGCATAATGAATTCCACCACCACACGCATATATCTAGGAACCCACGTGTGTAGGCAGGGAGACAGGCAGGCAGGTATGAAGGAACGAACGCAGAAAGGTAGGGAGGAAGGAAAGAATTAAGACAAAAAGACAGGCTGGCAGACAGGCAGCAAGTAATACAGGAAGTAATGTAAGTAGGCAAACAGACAGGAATGAGAGGAAAGTTGGAAGTAAGCAGGAAAGTAATAATACAGGCGGACAAGCAGGTAGCCAGGCAGGAAGACCGACAGGCATGTGGACAAAGCTAAATTAACCGATGCATTTGCACAGGCAGTCAGGCAGGCAGGTAGAAAGGATGGAAAATAAGTAGATAGGCAAGCAGGTAGGTAAACAAGTACATGTGGAAGCAGGAAGGAAAGAAGGCAGACAGGCAGCTAGGAAGGAAATAAAATAATGAGGGCAGGCAGATAGACAGACAGGAAGGAAACAAGACACACACGAGGGAAAGCAGGCAGGAAGGTAGACGTGCATTCTGAAGGCACTTAGGCGGAAAAGCAGAAAGGAAAGTAGGCAAACCGTAATGCAGGAAAGCAGACAGACATGAAGGGGTAGGTAGGCAGGTAGATGTACAGGTAGGTTAGTAGATAAACAGATGCTCCCCGACAAGTCCAGAACGACAGGTGACACAAGAAAAACCCTTAACATTAAAATGGCCACCGCAGCCCCTCATGTAGCCGTACTTAGCAACTTCACCACGAGGATACATTGCATTTTATTCTGGCGACCAACGAAGTATTTTATTCGGCTTAGGGCCAGGGCAGACTGTATTTTATTCTTGCTACCACCAGGCTATTGGTATCACTTAATCCCCTTCAAGACGAGGACTCCGATTATGTAAACTTCATAGGCCTACCATCAGCCACTTTTATTGAGGCACACTAACTCCGATACGTCTCTCTAAAATAAGAATATACAAAATACGACAAGGAACTGAGGAGGTTAAGGGTTTAGAAGTCCTCGTTAAGCATTGAAATCCATGGCGTCTTTTGTATTTTATTAATGATATTACCAGACTACTAATATTTAGCTTTTAATTGAGCCTCCTTTAGAGTCCAATAATGAATTCCTCTTTGAGTCCCTCGCTTACAACAGAGCCTCGCGCCCTCCCGTAGAGTCCCTTACCTGCCCCCTCCACCCGCCACGCTCCGACACCACACATTCTGGGAATTCTTTAGGGACCTTGAATGCCTGTTTGTGATGGAGAGAGAGAGAGAGAGAGAGAGAGAGAGAGAGAGAGAGAGAGAGACAGACAGACAGACAGACAGACAGACCAATTCTTTCTCGCTAGGAAACGAAACATTTGATTTGCTCATACAAGCTCTCTCTTCATACCCATACTTGCTAATGGTATCTTTCCTATTAAGATTTTATTAATCCCCCGCTTAATCCTGTTACTCTGATCCTTTCTAGATATGAAAAGAATAAAACCCTCTGCTCTTACTTACATAAACATCAGATCCAGTTACTATTAAAAGAGTATTCAGCCTCCTTCACTTGTGTTTGTTAATCCTGTATCTCGTATTAGGTTCATATTATCCCTCACCCATTAATTTGACACTGGGGCTATCCTGTTAACCTTCTGTTACTCCCTCTATTTAATCCGACACAGACCTGGAAAAGCTATAAGCAGCTAATTGGGCTAAGTTGCCATTAAGCAGATATAATTTAGTATCTCCTTAACTGATGGAGATGAAGATGGTTTGCTTTAAAAATTAGAGTGACTGGAGACCACATTACAAGAGAGAGAGAGAGAGAGAGAGAGAGATGCATTTTTTTTTTTTTTTATCGGCACTGCGGCAGGAATTTAGTTTATTTTGTGATACTAATTTGATTGGCTTTTTCTCGCTATCTCAAAAACAAATTGTGCCCAAAAATTTAACCTTACTGAATTGCACGAAACACAGAGTTAAATACGTCGGTTGTATGGCAGGAAAGAGTGTTTTATTTGGAGGTCTGTTCTCTTCTCTGTTTACCTTTACGATAAAAATATGCGATTCAGTGGCTTCACGCCTGTTCACGTTATCGATACCGATTTGTGATTTAAAAGTACAAAAAAATTACAGACAACTCTAGTAGATAGGGCAGCACTAAAAAAGGGAACTTCATACTAAATGATAATGAAAGGTTAAATTTAGAAAGATTAATAAACAAAAAACTAATGGCCATCCAACTGATAAGTGCTAATTAATGTTTAAAAAAAAAGTCAGATGCTGCATGTTGAAAGTCGTCACTAGAATGAATGTGATATGTCCGAACATAAAGTTTGTCTTATAACACTCAAGACTCGGATGTGACAGTGGCAAGGTACTAAAAATTCTCCTAACAGCAGCTAAGAACGCTAATAGAATGCTAGGATATATCAATTGAAATGAAGTATATTGAAACTAAGTACATTTATTCAGTACAGAAAAATTTAAGACCACCACGCTTTGAATATGCATTGCAAATATGGATTCTATAGATGAGTCATTATGAGCATCTAAATGACTGCTTTTAACAACTAACAAATCATAATAAAGATAGGTTTAAAAAATGTGATCTTTACTTTCCACTTAATCCAGGTAAAATAGGGTCTTCCACGGTGCTTAAAATATTATGTACCCATCCCAAACTGCCATAGGCTCCAACAGCAGTAGTTCAATATGGGAAGGACGTTGCCCAGTGAGATACTCTTCCTAGAGGCAGCCACTAGGTGAACAACAACACAGAGCAGCACAGGCGTCATAAATAAACACTGGCCTCTTAAATTCACTGTCTTTATTTTCCAGATAATTACTCGTAATGCTTGCCAACTTCACTGTTTACACAAGTACCGAAGATATACAAACTTCACTAACGTCACTGACTATGCTTACCAACAACACTTCACTGTTTTCACAAGTACCGAAGATATACAAACTTCACTAACGTCACTGACTATGCTTACCAACAACACTTCACTATTTTCACAAGTACCGCAGTGATACAAACTTCACTATCTGCACTGACACTGAACTACACTCAAACGGAACTGGTCACTGACTGAACCTGCTCTAGTCTCTTCCCCATTCTTATATAAGCTTCCTATATTCTAGAACAATCTACTACTTCTACAAAGTTCTCATGCAATTTCGAGGGGGCAATGGTTACAACAGTTACCAACTCGGAGACATCCAAAACATGCCAGAGTTTACTTACATTACATAACAATAAATTATTTAGGATACAAACTGAGATAAAATTATATAATTTAACAAACAATCATATAAACAAAACATTATTTTAAAAAAAGAGCACAAAAATTAATGTACAACTTACAATATAACTACATTCACAACTGGCAACTCTGACACGTATGATAAAAAAAATATGAGAATCCTCCGGAACTCTCCAGCACAATCTAAATAGCAATCCAGCTTAACACTACCCCCTCCCTAGTCCTTTGTCGTTCTGATAAAACACTACAATGTATACAAACATAACCCTAAATCCTAACTAAATATTATACACAAAAAAATCCTTGAAGTTATCAGGTTCCCTCCTACACCACTTCCGATGATGTCCCTGCTCCTCTACACAGTCCAATCCTCCTGGTATGTCTTGGTCTTCTTCCTGTTTCACTTCTTCCCTCGAGAAACTGTCACCATCATCTTGTACTTCAGCTCCATGGTTCTTAACATCCTCAGCTACAAGTGAGCATGATTCCTCGGAGATGCCCCAGCTGTACTGTCCTGGCCCATGGTACTGCCACAGACGATTCACTAGTACCACTGTGGGTGAGATTTTCTGCCTCTCTGAATCTGGCACGTTATGTCTGATAGGCGGTCCAACACAGTGTAAGGCCCGTCCCATGGGCTGTGCAGATTCGATGACTGTCCTTTCTTCTGCTGAGGATTGCATAACCAAACGTTGTCACCATTCCTGAAGTTCACCGCAATTACCTCGGCATTATACTTGCATTTCATCATCTCTCCTGAAAACTTAAGGGTTCCTCACACTTGATGACGTACCTCAGCCAGCCTTTCCTGAAAATGCTTTGTATAGCTGGAGGTGTCTGTACACAGCTCTTCACCAGCTGGTCTTCCCATTAACAGATCAACTGGTAAGAGTAACTCGTGGCCCAAAAACAGTTTTGCAGGAGTATAGCCAGTAGACTCATGGGATGCAGACCGATATGCCATGAATAATGCAGGCAATTTGTGGTCCGATTCCATTTGTCCCTCTAGGCAGTACTTGGCCAGTTCTTGTCCCAGGGTCCAGTTGAATTTCTCCACCATCTCATCTGACTGTGGCTTTAGTGGGGTCATCATGGTCTTCTTGATTCCCAGAAACTTGTAGCACTCACAGAACACAGCAGACTCAATGTTTCTACCCTGGTCTGATTGTAGCTCTTGTGGCATCCCAAAACTACAGAAGAACTGGTCAACCAAGAACTGAGCAACAGTTGCAGCCTGTTGATCAAGGATGGCATAGGCTTCTGGCCACTTTGTGGAGTAGTTCATGGCAACATATATATACTGGTTTCCTCTTTCAGTGAGTGGCAGAGGTCCAGCAATGTCCACTGCGACTCTTCCGACTGGTGCACACTTGCTGTGGCTCAATCAGTAGAGAGGTGGTCTGCAGTCCTACCGGACCCAGGTTCAAATCCGCGCTGGGGCAGAGAACAGTTTGAATTTCATGAAATCAGACTTTACTTATCTACCAGAAGACCCGCCAACATGTCGTAAAAATACCCCCACTAATACCAATACACCAGTCCTGTATGAGACAGCCCTAGCATGTATTCAGTATGGTTGGTGGGTGTTAAAGCAGAAGTGGTGACATGTAGAGGTGTATGGTATCGAGGACTACTGGGCCTTGATGGCGGGCTGTGAAGCCTATGCCCAGCATCGGACACATAAAAAAAAAAAAAAAATTAGTAAAGCTGGAGAGGGGTGCAACCATGTTTTGTGAGTCCCTTCTTGGCACAGGACACATCACAGGCCTGACACCACTCTTCAACGTCCTGACTGTCACGAATTTACGCAAGTGTATTTATAAATTTGTGACACTGTGTTTCAGTGGGAAAACCACGAATTCTAATGGAATTCCCACTGCGTATCACAGAGTTCAACCATCGCATTCACTCGATTGGAACGGTTTTCATAACATTTTTCAATGTTTCATAAGTGATCATCTTTGCGCGCGACATTAGCGCCTTCACTGAGTTATTTATCGTGAGAGTATATCGCTCACTTTCTTTCCGTTGACCATTGATGAAAACACGGCCAACCCCAGCCCTTGCCTCATAGTTTGAATTTAGTCAGGCTTTCATCGTCGTGAGAGCAGGTTCGCTGTGCCCAGCGTGGAGCACAGCCGCCGTTGTACAGCGAGTTCATGAAATCTCCATCCAGACGGTGAATTGGTGAAGAGGTTTAGCATATCACAGTGTCCGTTCTACACCGCCGCCCAGTTCCTTCCACTTGCACCCTCTACTGACCAGTATTTCTTTTTGTTTTCCTAGGTTTAAGTGTTAGCGTTTGAATGAGCGAGTGAGTGTATTTCCCTTGTTATTTTGAATTTATTTTGAGACTCATGTAACAAAATTAATTCATTGTAATTAATAAATTTACAGTTCTTTTTTCTTGAGCTCAATGTAGTTAAACTTGTGTTTTATTTCTCCACATTTAGCTTATTTTAGTTGCCACTCCTAGTTTGCACAAACGCTTTGTATTATTCATAACTGGTACTTAGGCCAGTCCTTTTGTATTAAGCTTAAATCCGTTGGGCCAGCCAGGAGTTAATGCACCGGCAAGAACCTGTTTATCATTAATAGCATTAGTTATTGATTGTCAGGGATGGAGTCACTTTCTCTAGAGGCTAACAGTACTAACAAACAGCATGCGTGAGTAATTAGTCTCTGCTGTGTACTGTTGAGAAAGTTTATAAATTCTCATCCTT
>NC_136977.1:33512081-33572081 GCF_032717465.1 Coenobita brevimanus
TGTAACCTCTCTGTGCCTTCCCCCGCCCTACGCGGGCATCTGGTAGAGCTCATGACTGGACTGTCACAGTGCCATATTGCAGAACTTCTGCCTATTATAATTCATTTATTTCCCGAAATGCAGCTCTTCGGAACTCGCTTCTTCAGAGTGGTTTCCCCCCAAACGTCAACCTACGACTGTTCAAGTCCAACTGTTGCAAATTTTTTATGAATCGAGGACACCTGTAATCTGTGTATGTGGTATTTATTTTATTCATTTGTTTTTTCTTCCTCTGTTCTTTTATTTAAAAAAAAAAAAAAATGGTACGTTTCTCTCACCCTGATTTCTACTCAGGAATGCTGGACGAAAAGCATTTTACCCTGCACTTTTTTTTTTTCTTTTTTTGAGAAGAGATGAGAATGATGATTTTTTTTTTTTTTTATTGATTTTAGTAATGTAACCCTTACCAGCCAGGCTGTTTCCTTGTGGCGAGTAAACTCATGTGGCATAACAAGAATAAAATACATAGTGTGCTGGTAAGACGTCAGCCGTCGTTATTACTCAGAACTGAAGACATACCAAAACACATGAAAGATCAGGAACAGCCATTTTCATCGACCCTGTTGGAATGAATAATAATAGCTATTTTTGTTGCGTGCACAGTTAAAAAAAAAAAAATTATCTATAGGATCAATGACACTGGCACTGAGCGTTATTCTTCTATTTTTTTTCAGTATGTCTGTCAATTCTGAGTAACCATTAACAGGCGCCATTTTATCTTACCTTTAATTACCGGCACAATAGCGAATCAATATACCGGGGACATTCACTGAAAAAAACATAGGACACTGTACTTTAAACTGCAGCATTTCGTTTTGTTTCGGAATGTAAACTAAACAGAAAGTAATGAAGAAATATTTAACTCGTGTTTCTGAATATAAACTACAGAGAATAACGTTACTCATTCCTTTCACATTATACGTAACCACTTAAGAATTCTTCGTGTTGTCTTCCAGAATATAAGACCACAAAGAACTAATAATTACCTTCTTTTCGAGACTGTGCACACATGTACAGTAGATTGGGCTTGAGTCAGCAGAAGGGAAGGAGGTGGGGGGTGGTATTGTGCAGTCTCCCCTCCCCTGGACTGCCTCCCGTTTTCTATTGGGGAATTAGTTGGGGAATAAGTGAGGCATGCACAATCGTCGGAGACTTTGTTGAGGGTTCCTTTTTTCCTGGCCTTGCCTAATCCCCCCCATCCTGCCTTCCCTTTCCCCCCTCCTTCTTCGGTCCATATTTATAGCAAAACCCTCCAAATTCTTCTGATAAACGGTTCTCCACTGCAGTCAGTATGGGTCAGATTTAATTTTGTTTTGTCTTTACTTCACGTTATTATTTACACTAGTTTGGTTGTGTGTTTATTCAGCTTTACTGAAATGTGAGATAAAAGCCTAAAAGATCTTATAAGGAACTTAAGTACAAAATATATGAATACGTTCCCTGGGGTAGGGTTGGGTTAGGGTACTCTCACAATATGCTGCATCAATTTGATACAGAGAGGCAACATTGTAGCACTGAGTTTATCATCTTGCTTGAACCGCCAAGGGAGGCTCTGGTGGTACAAGATGTAATTTTACTGAAATTATCTCTTTAACGTTCTTTTCTTCTTCTTCCTAATTGTCGGCCTACTTAATGGTTTCCCCTCACCAGAATGCAGTCATCTAGTGCATGGTAAAATAAAATAGCTACTTTGAAGAGTAAATTTCTTGACTACTCGGCATTAGGAGCTTGCACAGGTACGATCTTCAGGTGTTTGCTCAGATAATTAAAACCTTGAGATATTTGCTAGAAGTCATTTTCTTTTACGCACCCGACTTTGGACATATACTAGACCTAAGTGCATTCATAAGAGCAAAGGTGAAGCTGTTGCAGAAGTACCGGATCTTCTCTCTATCTAAACCATTCTCCTTAACTGCAACTCCACTTCGTTGCTTGAAATGGAATGACCTGGTTGCAGCGGGGGTGTAGTTAAATTATCATGCCTACTCCTTATTCACGCCCTGGTTAGCGAAACAATCACCGCCAAATGCAGTGCTGTGCAGCAAATTCCCTTTCTATGATTGAAGCCAGTTTTATAGTGGATCGCTTGAAGTACAGTCGGGGTCAGAAGTACGTCTACAATTCTACTGCGTCTGCTTTACGCTTAGGTCATATATGGCACTTTCCTCCCTAACACATTATATCAAAGGGGATCATCTATGGCCAGAGAAACTATGTCTCTCCCAGATTAGATATATTAGCCGACAGAGGAAAGTGAGAAATAGCAGTCAAAATATTAGGCCAACATTTCTCCCAGACTTTATACACTAAGGTTTATTTTCTGTTTATTTTCCTGAATAGAGAAGTACAGTATAAGTGGCTGGGGAATGGCTGGGAGAAGGAGGGAGGTGAGAAAAGAGGAAGAAATCAGTAGCATGGAAGTTGTGGAAGCAATGAAGAAAGTAAAAATGGGGAAACCCCCAGGAACTGATTGAGTGTGTGATGAAATGCTGAAGCAAGGAGGAGAGATAGTAGTAGAATGGATGTGGGAGATGTGCAGATTGGCCTGGGAGGAAGGTAGAGTCCCGGGGGATTGGAAGTCAGGTATAATTATTCCCCTGTACAAAGGAAAAGGGGGGGAAAAGTGTGTGGTAATCACAGGGGCATTTGTCTTCCTAGTGCAATAGGAAAAGTATATGGTAGGATACTTATTGACAGAGTTAGGGAAATAACAGAGCAATTAGTTGGAGAAGAACAGGGAGGTTTTAGGAAAGGAAGAGGTTGTGTAGATCAGATATTTATTCTCAGATATTTAATGGAAATGTTTCTAGAGAAGGGAAATAAGCTGAATGTGGTCTTCATGGATTTGGAGAGAGCATATGACAGTGGATAGACAAGGACTGTGGAAAGTATTAAGAATACATGGAGCAGATGGGAAGTAGCTGAAGGCCATGAACAGTATTATGAGAGTGCTAAGGCTGCAGTGGGTGTGAATAGTGCACTGAGTGAATTTTTCTATTTGAAGGCTGGGTTGAAACAGGGATGTGTCATGTCTCCGTGGCTGTTTAATCTGTATATGGATGGGATTATAAGAGATACAGGGTAGGGCAGTGTTTGTTAGATCGGCCCTAGTGGGAGAAGGCAGTGTTTGGAAACTACCTGTACTGTTGTTTGCAGATGATACTGTGTTGTTACGTGAAAACGAGAGGGAGCTGCAAGGCTTGGTGAATGAGTTTGAGAGAGTGAATAAGAAACTGAATCTAAAGATGAATGTAGGGAAAAGTAAAGTTATGGTCTTCGAGATAAGGAAGTCAGTTAATGTACAGTGAAGCTGGATGAGGAGGAAATGGAAAATGTGAGTGCGTTTAAGTACTTGGGTAGTGTGATGAGTAAGGATGGAAGTTTAGAGAATGAAGTGCTTGAAAGGATCCAACAGGGAAGAAAGGTTGCTGGTTCCTTGAATGCAGTTATAAGAAACAGAGAAGTAAGCATGGAAGTGAAAAAGCTACTACATGATAGTATTGTGATACCAACTCTAACGTATGCAAGTGAAGCTTGGACCTTGCTGGAGGGACAGACGTCAAGAGTGAGAGCAGTGGAAATGAGTTATCTGAGAGGAGCATGTGGAGTCACATGTAGAGACTGACTGACAAATGAGGAAGAAGCGTTGTGGTGTGGATGTGGATGTGATAGGAAGCGTTAGGAGAAACACACTGAGGTGATTTGGACATGTGATGAGGATGGAGTGCGAGAGACTGACGGGGAGAGTGTATGTGAGGTAGAAAGGGGGAGAGGAAGGGGGAGGCCAAGGATGAGATGAAGGGATGGAGTGGAGAGGTATATGAGGGAGGGGGGTGTGAGCTGGAAGCAGCGCAATGAAATGGCAGAGGATAGGGCGACATGGAGGCGATTTGTTTATGGCCACCCCTTCCGGGATTAAAGAGTCTGGTAATAGACAGATAAATAGACAGAGAAGTTATTTAGCTTTACATATCACTGTTACTTTGGGTGTGACTGATCAGAGTAGATTATAACCTTTCACCAGCTCTCCTCTCCTTTCACTAATGCACCTGGTGAACAAGCCTACACCTTTTCTATACTTAATGACCTAGAGCAGCTTGTACAGCACCCTACCCGTATCCCTGACCGTCTTGGAGAGAGCTCCAACATACTTGACCTCTTCTTTAAAACTAATCCTTCTGCTTACTCTGTCAATCTTTTCTCTCCGTTCGGCTCCTCCGATCACAACCTTATCACCTTAACCTGTCCTATCGCTCCGGTGCGGCCTGTGGACCCTCCAAAGAAACATCGTCTGTGGCACTTTGGAGCTGCGGACTGGGAGGCCCTAAGGCAGTATTTCTTTGATTTTCTATGGAATGATTATTGCTTCCATGGCTGGGAGTCATCTGAATGTGCCTTGCACATTACGGAAGTTTTTCTCTTGGGCATGGAAGCATATATTCCTTTCTCATTTCCTTTGACTAATGCAAGAAAGCCTTAGTTTAATCACACAGTTCTAATGCTGCAACAAGGAGAGGGCCTATAAAAGGTATCGGAGCCAACCCACCCCTGAATCACATTTTTTATACAATTTTGCCCGGAATCGTGCTAAGTCTGTTCTTCGCTCGCTAAAAATAATTTCATCCGTACTAAATGCTCTCAACTCTCCAACTCGAATTCTTCCCGCTCCTTCTGGCACCTTGCCAAATAACCTTTCTAACAAATTTACCTCATTATCCTTCCCTCCTCTTTTCTACTCTGATGGCTCTGTAGCTATTTCTTCTACTGATAAAGCAGACCTCTTCACTCAGACTTTCTCCTCCAATTCCACCTTAGACAATTCCAGTGCTGTTCCTCCATCACTTCCTCCCTCTGACGTCCTCATGGCTGACATTAAAATTTCTTCAGCTGATGTATTTTCTGCCATCACAGGCCTCAGTACTAATAAGGCATATGGGTCTGATGGAATCCCTATTGTTGTTTTCAAGAACTGTGCTTTTGTGCTTACACCCTCCCTAGGCAAACTCTTTCGCCTTTGTCTATCAACTTGTACCTTTCCTTCTTGCTGGAAGTTTGCTCTCATTCAGCCAGTTCCAAAGAAGGATGACCATTCCCAACCCTCTAACTATCGTCCAATTGCTTTAACATCCTGTATCTCAAAATTTTTCGAGTCAGTTCTTAATAGGAAAATTTTAAAGCATCTATCCTGGCACAACCTTCTTTCTGATCGTCAGTATGGGTTCCGTCAGGGACGCTCCACTGGTGATCTTCTCACCTACCTTTCGGACTCCTGGTCATCCTCCTCTCGGGACTTTGGCGAAAGCTTTGCCATTGCACTTGACATCTCTAAGGCTTTCGATCGAGTCTGGCATAAATCTTTAACTTCCAAACTGCCCTCTTACAGTTTCTATCCTTCTATCTGTGCCTTCATCTCTAGCTTCCTTTCTGGGCGTTCTATAGCCGCTGTTGTAGACGGCCATCGTTCTTCTCCTAGATCTATCATCAGTGGTGTTCCTCAGGGCTCTGTCCTATCACCAACTCTCTTCCTTTTATTCATCAATGACCTTTTAAGCTGTACATCTAACCCTATCCTATCCACTCATACGCTGATGGCTCCACCCTTCACCTTTCCATTCGGTTCCAGCAACGTCCATCTCAGCAGTTACTTCAACAAACAAGGGATGAGGCTATGGCACACCTAATGTCTGACTTGGCTCGTATCTCTGACTGGGGTAAAAATAATGTGGTTGTTTTTAATGCATCAAAGACTCAGTTTTTACACCTAACAACCCGACAAAACCTTCCACAGGTATACCCACTAACATTTCATAATATTCAGCTTAATCCTGCATCATCCTTGAACATGCTTGGGGTTTCATTTACTCGGGACTTATCTTGGAAAGATCATATTGCATCTCTTGTAAAACCTGCTTCCAAGAGATTAGGTGTGCTAAGCCGACTCCATTCCTTCTTTTCCCTGCACAGTTGTTGACTCTTTACAGGGGTTTTATCCGTCCCTGTGTGCAGTACAACTCTCATGTGTGGGGAGGCTCCCCACATACAGCTCTTCTCAATAGGGTGGAGTCAAAGGCTTTTCGTCTCATTAACTCTCCTCCTCTTACTGACTCCCTTGAACCTCTGTCTCTTCGCCGCACTGTTGCTTCTTTATCTCTTTTCTATCGCTACTTCAATGGTCCCTGCTCCTCTGAACTGTCTGCATGCATTCCTCCACCTCTACGACAGGCGCGTAGCACCCGTCTAGCAGCAAACTCTCATCCCTTTTCTGTCCAACTCTCTAATGCAAGAGTTAACCGTTACTCCCAGTCCTTCATTTATACAACTGGTCAACTCTGGAACTGTCTCCCTCTGTCTGTATTTCCTGCTTCCTATGATCTCCAGTCTTTCAAAAGCAGTGTGTCCAGGCATCTCGAAATGATCGGATCTTGAATTTGGTTCTCTAGTGTATTTTGTTTTTCTCTTGGAAGGAACAATAATAGCAGGCCCACGGCCTTTGGTTCCTTCTTCCTCGCATAAAAAAAGAAAGATGATTCTCCTCAGTTGACGGCGATCGTATGGAGTTTTACTAAGATCATGGATGAAAGACGTCATTGCATTGCATGAGTTAACGCAACCTGATGTTATCACTTAACAAGAGTCTCCCCACAGCTGAGTTAGATGGTCTGGCCTAAGGAGAGAGAGCGAGAGAGAGAGAGAGAGAGAGAGAGAGAGAGAGAGAGAGAGAGAGAGAGAGGTCACACTGAAAGATGTCCTTATGCTGAATGGATTAACAGATATTATTTGAAATAGACCACGTTCCTAACCCAATCACCATAACTTTAGAATACCACTATGCAAAATAATATCCTCCGGGGACAGCCAGAACAAACCAGTACAGACGTCTTATAGGGAGTTAAATTGCGGGATTGCGTGTCGGGTTTTATCTGCCCACTGTTCTTTTGTTCTCAGTTCATTTATTGTTGAACATTTACTGCTCTCGACACGTGGCCGTGGCGGAGTGTTTAGGTGTGTAATTAGTGATGTTCAGTTACTGACCCGAACATCATATGGGGGGGAGGGAGGGAGGGCGAGAGGAAAGCAGAGGAAGAGAGGGAGGCTTTTGGAAGAAAGAGGGAGGGACAGGGAAGGGGGTAGAAAGAGGGAAGTAAACGATTGTATAATTGTTGTGCTGGAGAGAATACCATATGGAAGTGTGTGTGTGTGTGTGTGTGTGTGTGTGAGAGAGAGAGAGAGGGAGGGAGGGAAGAACACTCTTGTTAGTGATTATTTTAATGTCTGAGGAACTGGGCCATTTCTGGAAATCATTTAATGTTGGAGAGAGAGAGAGAGAGAGAGAGAGAGAGAGAGAGAACGAGAGAGAGAGAGAGAGAGAAATTATTTGAGTTTATACGGATAATTGCTCAGAATTTACATGCACAATCCCCCCTTTGAAAATTCATGTTCGAATCTTTTGACGGGAATATGGATCATGATGAGATGCTGCCGCTGTTGCTACTGCTGCTGCTTCTGATGATGATGATGATGATGATCATACACCTTTAAACTCATATATCCATCTACATTTATATCTGTACCAGTCCATATTAGACCCACTGCAGGACGCCAGACCTTCCCCAAGAGAAGTGATAAAGAGACTTTGACCTTTCTCCATGCTGATAAAAAGTTTGTCTGTAAAGGTGTGTCTGGGTGATGGATGTGAAAGTCGGTGTTGTTAAGGCTGAGTTTGTAAGTCATCGGTAGAACAGACAGGGTGTAAATAGTCTGTCGCATGAGAGAATATAAAATACTATCAGCGCCTACCTCAGATATCCTCCACGGCTGGGCTTCTAAAACTGAACACTGGGCTTGCGCATTGAAAGACAGCACACTAACAAAGCCACCGGAACTTCAGGACGTAGTTAACATATGCACCTACTGAATAAATAAACGTTACAGTCTCCTTGATCTATTTCATACATCTCCACTTTTCTCCCCACAACCAGCCACTCGCTTCCAGACATAAAACAAAAACCAGCTGTCAAATGAAGGGGCTCGGGTTATATCATGAGAAACTATTATAAGGTTAGGCATTTAGTCCTTCTGAATGCTGAGTGGCAGGGTGGTGTGAAGATCGGCGCGTTGGAGAAAGGTGAGACCTGTAACGAGGTGGTTTTCTTCTTTTGTATATTCGATCCTGGACATAGATTAGCAAGCCATTCGACATGGTGTAAGGATTTTACTTTAATCCAATGCTGAGTGGTATAACGGTATGAGGATTGGTGTGAAGGAGAAAGATGAGAGTTATAAGAAGAAGGAGATGGCTTTTCATATCTTGACCCACTGAATTCGATTACGTATTATGCTGGTTTATTCTTACCACCTACAGACTGTTTTGTTCGTCTTAGTTGACACGTGTGAACTGAAGAGGCAAGTAAAGACTGCATGTAACACCTCCAGTTTAAAAGGCCTCTCCATAGCCTTCTAAAAAATCGTCTGAAAGTGGGAAGAATATTAATCATTTAGTGTTGAGTGGCAGGATGGTGGGGGGCTGGGCGTGACCGGAAAAGGTGTGAGCTGTAATAAGGAAGGAAGAGGTTTATTTGTTTATGTATTCGACTCCGGACATAAGTTAAGAAGCCCGTTTTCGAGGTTTAATAGTCCACTTATGACGCACTAAGAGAATCAAGTCAATCAACCCCAACTGCCTTCGATGTCAACTTTTTTTTTACCTCTTTTCATGCATCGAACTCTAAACATCGGTTGAAAGCCCGTTCCAGAGGTCTCAAAATAATTCCCCTAGAACACGCCTGACAGATCGTTCATTCTCAACGGACTTCAGATATCAACATTTTTTTTCTCCAGTTGATTCTTTGTTTTCATCATCGTCATCATCATAAGTATTGCGATAACTTTTTCCAGCGTAAAGATAGAGTGATGTATCGTAAAAGCCATTAAGATGATAAATTCTCCACCTCCCCCACAGACCTGCCAATCATCTAAGAAACATCACTGCCACAATCACAGAGGGATTCGAATCTAACCCAGGCGTGCATTAGAATCTGAGACTATTAGTAGCCGGGACCGACATCAAAATAATGTGCAAGGGAGTCCAATGTCATGGCTGGGTACTGTAAATTCAGTTATGGTATCTTCCGAGATGCTGGACCCCATAAGTTAGAATCGTTGGTTTGGAGGCAAGAGGGGGGGAGGGGAGTGAAGGGAATAGGGAAGGGGACGGTGGGAGAGGGAAGGGGGGCTGCAGGGAAAGGGGAAAGGGAGACAGGGACACGGGGGGCAAAGAGGTAGGAGGAAGGGGGGGAGGGCAAGAAATGAGCGACGGAGAGGGGGAAGGGGTTCGCTTCTACGCGCTATTCACATGGGTAATCACATTCTTGCTAGACACCTGGAGACCTATTTATAAACTCACACAGCTTAAGGCGTGAGCAAGATTCTTTTTATATACACTTGTCTCTAATCCTGCAACTACAAAACATTTCAGTCAGATAAAAGTGAGCACTGAAGTATCGAAATACGAAAAACGAAACTATCTCTGGCAAACGTTAACATTAATGTGAATTCGGAAAAAAAAAAAAAAAAATAGAATCGTTTATAAATATGGTCTGACTTACGATGAACTTTGCTCCTGGCTGGCGGTCATTGAATACTTATTATATACCCGAGGTAAGTCATCTGCATAATATCTATTTGTACTGTACTTTAATATTCTTAAAACTGCCTAATGATACACTGAGCAGTTGGTCATAAGAGGGATTACGAGTTACTTGGTGGGTGGTTTAGACTCTTGTTTGCCTCCTCTCCTCCCTTTTTTTCCCCAACGGCAATCCTCGTTGGTAAAATCAGCGTCAAGGGATATGATATCAAAAGAGCCCTGATTGCATTTAAATGGCCAGCGAGACGAGACAAAGTGGGGTGCCCACATACCTCTCTGACCCGACCGCACCTCTCAGGGCCGTAGTCTTAAACTGCTGGCAAGCGTTCACATCACCTGATCCGTATATTTTGGCAATCTTAATGCACGAAAGGGACAGCGTTCCCCGGCGAACGGGAGAGGATTAAATCAGAGTAGTACTGGAATCCGGGGGTGGCTCAATAGGTAGAGAGGTGGACCCAGGTTCAAATCCCGGCTGGGGCAGGGAACAGTTTAAGGATTTGAATTTCATTAAATCAGGCTTTACTGATCTACCAGAAGACCCGCCGACATGTCGTAAAAATACCCCCGCTAAGACCAATACACCAGTCCTGTATGAGACAGCCCTAGCATGTATTCAATATATGGACGGTGGGTGTTAGCGCCGAAGTGGTGACATGTAGAGGTGTATGGTATGTAGGAGGACTGCTGGGCCTTGACAACAGGCTGTGAAGCCTATGCCCAGAGTCGGACACATAAAAAAAAAAAAAAAAAAAAAAATCTCTTATCAAGCCCCTGCGTCATTTTATAGTAGCCTTGTGCATAGTAAACTATGTAGAATTCGAAGGACCGTGTGGTGTGTGTGATGGGAATTTTAATTTCATGCTAAAAACATCGAGTAAAAAAAAAAGTAAGCTTTTAATATTATTATTGTTGTTTTAAAAGACTTCATCGCCTCTCAGGAGAGTTAATTTACGACGAGAAGAAAAAAAATGCGATACTGTATCCATTTCATTTTATTATTCAATATTTCTACCAAGCTGTTAATCAGATATCGTGCATGATACTTTTGTAATTAGTCTGATTAGTTCATACAATGATTCCTACAGTAAAGAATGACCGACAACTACCTGAATAGACGAATCGTGCACATCCATTCGAGTGAATTACGAAGTCTCAAGTTTGCGCTCGGTAAACGTTTACAAGTCCGCATTATTTTGTTTTGGCTTGGCATTAAATTTTTCTGGTGTATTTTGGTGTGATTTGAACGAATCTGACCTTTATTTTATATGAAGGTTGGACTGAAACAAGGATGTGTCATATCACCATGGTTGTTCAGTCTGTATATGGATGGGGTTATAAAAGAGATAAAAGGTAGGGCAGTGGATGTTGGAGCAGCGCTAGTGAGAGAGGGCAGTGCACGGAAACTACCTATACTGTTGTTTGTAGGTGATACCGTGTTGTTAAGTGAAGACGAAGGTGAGCTGCAAGGCTTGATGAATGAGTTTGAGAGAGTGGGTAAGAAACGGAATCTAAAGGTGAATGTTGGGAAAAGTAAAGTTTTGGTCTTCGAGAGAAATGAAGTCAGTGAATGTACAGTGAGGCTTGATGAGGAGGAAGTGGAAAATGTGAGTGCGTTTAAGTATTTGGGTAGTGTGATGAATAAGGATGGATGTTTGGAGGGTGAAGTGCTTGAAGGGGTGCAACAGGGAAGGAAGGTTGCTGGTTCCTTGAGAGCAGTGATATGAAACAGGGAAGTGAGTAAAGAAGTGAAAAAGCTACTACATGACAGTATTGTTATACCAACTCTAATGTATGGTAGTGAAGCTTGGACCTTGTTGTAGGGACAGAAGTCAAGAGTGAGAGCAGTGGAAATGAGTTATCCGAGAGGAGAATGTGGAGTCACATGGAGAGACAGACTGACAAATGAGGAAGTGGTGTGGATGTGGATGTGATAGGAAGCGTTAGGAGAAACACGCTGAGGTGATTTGGACATGTGGAGAGGATGGAGAGCGAGAGACTGACGAGGAGTGTATGTGAGTGAGGTGGAGGGGAGAAGAGGGAGAAGGAGGCCAAGGATGAGATGGAGGGATAGTGTGGAGAGGAATATGAGAGGGGGTGTGAGCTGGGAGCAGGGCAATGAAATGGCAGGGGAGAGGGCGACATGGAGGCGATTTGTTTGTGGCCACCCCTTACGGGATTATGGCGTCTGGCAATATAGATAAATAGATTTTCGGTGCTCGTGATTGGTTTTCAAATCCCCCCCCCAAGTGTCTTGGGGGACTGGTAGGATTTCGGGGTTGTGAGTGGGAAAAATGGCAAAAACAAGCATTTGGGGCAGAAATATAGTCATAATCGGTATGACCAGCCAAGGCATATTCGTAGGGTTATTACTGACCGCATGAACCCATTTGAAGCTATGTCTCGCCCTGTTTGCATACTCTTATAGAGTGTTCGAGAACAAATGCGTCTCAAAGAGGTAAAAATTTTAACATTAAGAGATTATATTGTCAAGGGGGGAGGTGGAAATAAGAATGAGATGCATATAAATAGTCGGTTGTCACAAAGGAAATAACTAATGAATACAGTAGTAAGTTTTACTTCATGCCGGCTTACTTCTCCGATTATATAAACACGAGAATTTCATAAACTTTCTCAATAGTACACAGCGGAGACTCGAATGCTCAATTACTGATACTGTTGGCCTCTGAAAAAGTGTCCTTTCCCCTGACAGTCGATAATAATAATAAACACAGATTCTTGCTGGTGCTAAGTCCTGGCTGACCTTCATTTGTGATTAATGCAAGAAGTTTGTGCAAACTAGTGGTGGCAAACAAAAGTACAATGTGGAGAAATCAAACATTTCTTACAGTTAATTGGGCTCAAAGAGAACTGTAAATTTATTAATCACAAATTTACGTTACGAGAATCTCAAAGTAAATTCAAAATATTAAAGCAAAGGAAATTCACTCACGCACTCAGACAATTACCTTTAAAAAAAAAAAAAAAAAAAAAAAAAACAGAACAGAGGAAGGAAAAACAAATGTAAAAAAATAATAATCCATGCACCAGATTACTGGTGTCCTTAAGCCTAGAAAAACAGAACGAAAATACTGGTCAGTGGAGAAAAATGGGGCTGTAGCTGTGAAGAGGCTGAGTGTCTGTCTGTTGCTACTCGAGGCGCTGCAATTCGCTGCTGAAGTCCACTGCTGCCGATCACCAATTCGGTGGGAAGATGCGGGAATTGTAGAACTGCTAAGAGACTGTAGTCGCTATGATATGGGTCTTGCTTCTCTGCACTGCTCACAACACCCCTACTTCACGTGACAGCTCAATACTAACTGAGTAATGTTCCCATGCCAGGTACAGGGGCTTGAGAAATGGGCGTGACTTAACGGCTAGAGAGGCAAGGCGTGAAAACGACAATTACACAAAAATATCGCTCAGTGAAATGCACTGTCTTTAAATAAAGACAGTCACTTATGAAGCAGTGACGAATGTTATGAAAATTCTGTTTCAAACCTGAGTGCAAACGCGAGCGGTTAACTGAGCAAAGTTCTATGGGTTTCAGCATTGTTCAAGCCTTCCCATAATATTAATAATACAATGTCATGAACTGCCATTATAATAATTATGATCTAGTAAATTCGTGACATATATTGTATGTGAATCTTAGAAACTTTTTTTTTTAAAGATTTTAAATATTAAAATGAATCAGGGCTACCAACTGTTTGCCGTGCCTACCCACACGATGGGGTGCTCTCTCACGTTTTCAAGAATACCACTTACGCTGATGGTGTGAGCTTCCACTTCGAGCTGGGTGCGGGAAAGGTAACCCCTGCCCTCGGTTTCAAGACTACGGACAACAGATTTGCACACGCCCTACCCTCGCTCCACCTCGCCTTACCTTGCTCCATTTTGCTCCTCGTTGTCCTGCTTCGCTCCACACAATATCGTTAAGGCTCTCCTCCACCCTGTCCCTCCCTGTTCAGCTCACCCCACCTAACGTTCATCATTGACTTCCACATTCCACTGTTCCCCTAACTAGCAGTTTCTTTCCCATCCTATTTTGTCCCATCCTGCCTTCCTCTTTTAACACCCACCTTTTCCTTGCCCTGCCCCACCCCACCCGACTTCTGATTTCATCCCCTTTGACTCCTTCCTCTACTATCCCACTCTTTCCATTACCACTCCATCCATCTCTGTCCCTTCTCACTCCTACCCCATTTCACTTTTGCATGTAGTTCTTCCACCTAACCTGTCTTAGCCTATCTTGACCTTACCTAACTTAACCTACCTATCTTAACAGTACTGAATTCACTCTATATCGTACCTCACTTCACTGTTCATTATGCATTCATTCCTATCCCATCCTCTCTTTCTGTCTCTTCTTCATCCATACATTTAACTCTTGCAGTCTAACCTAACCTAACGTAAATTAACAACACTATCCTATTCGCTCCTTAAATTGCCATACGCCACTCTCTCATCCACACCTTCCTGTCCTATCTGATCCCTAAGATTCTTTGTCCTGTCACGTCTCATCCATTTCCATCCATTCCCTCTTACTCAAACCTCCTCCATTCACTTCTTATTCAGGGTGGTGGAAAAATGTCGCTGTGCAGTGGGAGACAGTGGGTGTGGCAGAGTGAGGTGCATGTGTGAGGTGCTTGCAACGTGAAAAAATGGTGACGGCCAATCCCATAATACCCTCTTCAGAAAGTAGGGGGCCCGAGGCTAGGCTGCCGTAGTTCAGTACATTGAACCCCCTCAATTTTAATTTTATTCTTGTTGTCTCCAGACGATCTCAATCAGCTTAAATAGAACCTGTTACTGAAGGTGCTCGTGGGAGATGTAGACACCCTGCTCAGTTTGAAAAGTCTCTCCTAAGGCGAATAAAATTGTCTGAAGATACCAACACTATAAATAAAATACGTTATCAAATTCAAGGGGTTAGGCTTAGCTAACCAACCTGTTTTGTTTGATGTCATTGCGTGATCGACAAACCCCCAGTCATCTCCTGGAAGTAGAACCTTTACAAGGCCGTCTCTCCAACTGAAGCGTGCTCTCCATTAGGCAACCAGTCGCCAGTTAAATTCACAGTGTAATTTCCGAAGCCAAGAAGGTGAAAATGGTGTAACAATGACTTACCTCACTCCTGTTACTTCCGGTCTTACTCAGCCCTTTCTCATTTGCTAGTTTAATTCAACCTCCTTTTCACCTCTTCTTCCTCCATTTCTTCCCTGTATCCCTTCTCCCCTTTTTTCCTCACTACTCTTATCTCTGCTCACCCCTAGTCTCTTTCTTCCTGCCTAGCATCACGCATACTACGCTCTCATTCCCTCCTACGCCTCTTTTCCCTTGCCCTGCCCCTGTTCTCCCCTCTTCTCTTTAACCTTTCCGTGCCTAAACTCGTCTTGTGTCTTTCCTCTCTTCCTCGTCCTTACGCTCTATCTATCTTCTCCCAGTCACCTGGTCTCTTCCTCCCAGTCTCTTCCTCGCTCATTCTCTGTTTTCCCTCCCTTACTTCCTCTCTCCCCCCTGTCAGTAACATACCCCTCGTCCTCCAGCCACTCACCCCCTTCTCTTCACCTCACTTCTCCCTGCAACTATCTTCCTACCTTTCTCCACCCTGTCACTCCCCTCCTCTCTCTTCTTGCCCCACCCTTCCTTCCTATTTCTCACCTGTCCCCCCTACTCCATACGTCGTCTCACCTGCCCTGATTACCCCGCACCTGTACCTGGCTACACCCATCACCAACTCTATGGCAGCGGGGGCGACCTGGCAATAATGGGGGACGCCCTGGACAAGAATGGCCTAACACGCGCCCTTTAGAAGACTCAACGGTAGCCAGCAGTGGTCCTCTCGCACCTCAGTTAACGGGGCGAGGTGTCAGGGGAACGTGGTATGGGTTTGAACCGTGGAGCGAGAGAGGAGATCGTGCTGGAGGGAGAGAAGATGTGGGTTGAATTGGATTATGTTTAGTCTGACGAACTTACGGGTTCCGACACGAGTTGACATGAGTTGCGTTTAAGCCGAGAGGGATGATGGACGTAGGCTGGATTTGTGTGTGTGTGTGTGAGAGAGAGAGAGAGAGAGGTGGGGGGGGTTGGGTGTGGTCTTTAGAAGGATGGGCGATAGAGCTGAAAGGAAAGGAAACAGGGATCAAGTTTAGATAATGAAAGGAGAGAGACAAGGATTTGATTTGGACCGAAACTGAATACTACACTTGAGATTGGAGAAAAGAAAACATGCGTAGAGTCTGCACCTTGTTTGAGAGACTGATGAGCTTGTGATAGACAGCGTATGGGTTTCATTTTTACCGTGCCCTACTGCTGCACTTGAGATAGAATGAACGGAAACGTGGAATGAATCTGGACCATAGCCTGTTGGAGAAGAAATTAAGTTGAATTCGGACCACGTTTGTTCGAGAAGAGTTTTGGAAGAGGAATTGTAGAGAGGTACAGGACAGTGTTTGAATATCACACGAGGGGAAAGGAGAAAAAAAAAATAACGAATTTGGACCACGTATTCTTCTTCTGCATTTGCTAAGAGAGAGGCGTGTGTTGAATTTAGACCAAATTTATGAAAGAGGAGCATGTGGGTTAAGACATGTGAACTGGGTTTAAGTTTACACTGTAGAAAGGAAAAAAAAAAGTTGAATTTAAACCTTATATAAATTCTTTTTCCGCGTTTGCTAGTAGAGAGAGTGGGTTAAATGAATTTAAATCTTGTTAGAGAGAGAGAGAGAGAGAGACCATGTAGGATGGTTGTAGACGATGTTCTCTATGAACATTTGAGACTGAGATTTAAAAGAATATATAAGTTCGGACCACACCTGAATTTGTGGGCAGAGGAACATGGTTTAGATGTAGACCTCCCCTGAATTCTACACTTGTTACCGAATGAGATTTACAAAGAACTTATTCCAAACCAGCGTCGGCTTGTCGCGTTTTTGCTGCACTCACCCCTCCCATCCCCTTTCCTGCTCCTTACATTTGTTTGGTCTGGAGTGGGTCGGGAGTAGACTTTTTTTTTTTTTTCGTTTTCTTCTTCTTTTTCATATTTTCCGTTTTCTTTCTATTTCTCGTAGACTGGTACTGTACCATCCTTTTATGCTTTCGTTTCTTTTTCTCTTACTTTTCAACCGTTATTTCTTTTTTTTATACTAGTTTCTATTTATGCCGCTCTCTCTCTCTCTCTCTCTCTCTCTCTCTCTCTCTCTCCTTTTAACCTTTCTTTTTCTTTTAATATGTAGAATTCTAGAAGCGGCCCTGTCAGTGTGCCAGTCACCACTGTTTTTTCGGAATCGAGGCGCTTCACTCCCGTACACTTAAACCAAGTCCTAAAAGTCCTAAAGATCCCTCTTCATGCCCGTAGACTTTAGCGACTTTAACAACGCCCAGAACTGAGGTCACTGATATTCTCACATCTCCCTGGTACTTTTATTCTTTTATCCTCTTCCCTCTCCTCCTCCATTCACTGCCCCCATTCACCACACTAAAACTCCCTCCCCTCTCTTTCTCTGCCCTTCTCGTTTTCCTTTCCTCCCTCTACACAACCCTCTCTCAACGTCCTTCTCTTTTTCCTACTTCCCTCCCCCCCTTCCTCCAGTCACTTTCTAAAACCCCTTCCTTTCCTCACCACCCCGCTCTCTGACAAGGCACGCCAGGGATGTCATCCTCGGGCCATAAAATCACACCATGCGAGGAGGTCACACACATGGCTACACACACACACACACACACACACACACACACACACACACACACACACCTCACAGCCTAGGGCCGAGCGGGATTTTAATGGGTTCAGTAGTTTGAAGGAAGCTCTTTATTCCACCAAAACAATGCAAGTGTCGACGAGACCTGGCCTCCTTCCTTCCTTCCTTTCTTCCTCGCTTACTTGCTTACTTACGTGCTTACTTACTGGTACTTACTTACTTGCTTACATGCTTACGTGCTTACTTACTTTTCTCTACATTAATTCCATCTTATTACTGTATTCCCAGATTATCTTTCAGCATTGGAGAGATTTTTCGAACTAGAGGGGTTGGGTATGTCCTACATTTACTCTTTCACTGAAAGACGTGTCCCTCAAACCGAATAAAATCGGTTTGGTAGAAGAAGTGAAATTTAATACGGCGTCATCATTCTATACAAGGGTAATGGACTCAGGGAACGCGCAGTGGCCAGAGGGCGTGAGGGAAATTTCCTCCAAAACAAGGATGGTGTCGACGCAGCTAGCCTACTTTCCTTACTTTACTCGCTTACTTTCTCACCTGATCTCTCTTTAAATATGTTATACTTGAAGATCTAGATGTGTGTCGTTCATGCTCTAGTACCAATAACCTCCTGAAGTAAATAAAACAGCCTGGCGATACCCCAAATATAACACTTTAGTGACACTCTGCCCAGCAAAAGGGTCAGCAGTTTCATGGACAATGCCTTTCCTCAGCCGAATAAAATCGTCTAGCCGGAATACAACACCTTTGTTCATACTTGCTCTCCGGGGTTAAGGAAATGTTTGAATGTTTATATAATTTTCTTTTCCCTTCTCTGGATCCCACCCACTTTTTTTTTTTTTTTTAATAGTGGGAAGGAAAGAACGTTATGATTATGATGATGAGGAGGAGGAGGAGAGGAGGAGGAGGAGGAGGAAATAATTATGGTGAATCCAATGATGATGATGATGATGGTGATGGATACACAGTAATAAAAATAATTAAATAAAATCTGACCTCAATTAACCCTCTCACTGAGTCGACACCAAGCTCTCTCACAGAATGGCATTTTCAATCAGCCTCACCCCACCACTGCCTTAACAATACCTCTCATTCACCAAAGTCCTTCACTACCACACTTCCAACACTACCAGCAACTCCACCACCGCCACACCCAAATCCTTCACCACTTTCTCCCAATCAATCTCACTCCCCCCCTCCCCACCACTAGCTAAACAATACCTCTCATTTACCCCAGTCGTTCACTACCACCGCCACAACCAGCACCACCACCACCACTACACCTTAGCTCTCCACTGTAACCTCAGCACACCCTTCACACTTTTGATGATCACCACCACCACCAGCACACCAAAGTCATCACTAATCCCCACACCACATCAGACAGACACAATTCCTTTAACACTCACCCGATTCCCCAACAGACCGCATTACATCGTAGCAGCACACCACAATACGATACCTTATCCACTCGGTAAACTGCAACCTTTCCTTACACCACATTCCATCACACACCACAGCCCTCCCCCCCTACAATACATACAAGATTCTCTCACACAGCACATCACATTCTTGCACCACAGCACACCACACATCAACTCATTTCACTTCACCATACCCCACCACACCACACCAAACTATAAAACACCACACATTACACACATCCAACAACACCACAGCACAGCACACCACACCACACTACAGCAAAGCAATACACACACACACACACACACACACACACACACACACACACACACACACACACACACACACACACACACACATCGCAGTGCCTCATTCACATTACTCCCCATGCAACTTTTCACACATCGCATCGCATTTTCCTACCACACTCTGCCACACTTCACTCTCTTCACTTCGCGTAAAACTGTCATCCCTTCATCTTGAAGGCTGAGCTGTGGCAAAAGATTAACATTATGGTGTTAATTACAAAGAAGTGCTATGAAACGGATGGAGAGCCGTAGTATTGTCTTATTCTGTCACTGAGATGCATAAAGTAATAAACAAAAGGTAAAAAATCTGGGCCATGTTAAGGTAAAATGAGTGTAGTCTTAAAACTGCCATATCTCTATCTTGAATGATGAGTTCTATATTTAGATTAACACTTGAAAATGATTGTATACAAGGAAATGCTATAGAAACTATATAGAGCCATTACATTGTTGTTGTTTTTTTTTTTTTTTATCATTGTGGTACGTCAAATAAGCCACAAAAGGTAAAAAATCTGGGCCAAGTTAGTGTGACTGAACAGTTTCTTCCCACCAGACTGTGTGGTGATGATGATGATGATGATGATGGGGGTCACAGCTCCAGTGGTTGGTCTTAGCCCATATTTCATTAATGGAGGGCCTCGCGAAAGAGGCATGGTCGTGAGGCATGGGGATCGCAGGGCTGGCTGATGGTCTTGGCCTCTCTGTTGTTTTGGGGTGACCCCTTCGGGGGTCACGGGTCTTTTGGTTGGTCTTGACCTGTTTTCGTTTTAGGGAGGCCCCGCGAAGAGGGAGGGGTTGGGAGGAGGGGTTAGGGGTTGCGGGGCCATTGGTTGTTCTAGGCCACTTTTTTTATTTTGGGGTGCCCCGCAATAGGAAGGTGGGCTGACGGGCGCGGGAGTCGCGGGGTCGATGTTTTGTCTGCCCCATTTTCTTTTTTTGGGTGCCCAGCGATGGAAGCGTGTTCCACAGAGTCATGGGGGTCACTTGGCCGGTGATTGGTCTTGGCCCTTTTTTAATTTTCGGGGGGGGCCTGCGACGGGAATGTGGGCTGGGAGGCGTGGGAGTCACGGGGACAGTGGTTGATCTTGGACCCTTTTTTGTTTTTTCTTGGGGGGGCCTGAACACAGGAGGGTGGCCCAAAGAGCAGGGAGGTATGGGGACCGGTGGTTGGTCTCGGCTACTATTTCATTTTGGGGGACCTGCGAAGGGGAGGGAAGGGGAGGCGGGGTTGTAGAGCCTGTGGTAGGTCTCAGCCCCATTTTCGTTTTGGGGGTTCCCCCGAAAGGGGCGTGGGTCAAAGG
The DNA here is from genome assembly GCF_032717465.1 of Coenobita brevimanus. Classification (NCBI taxonomy): domain Eukaryota; kingdom Metazoa; phylum Arthropoda; class Malacostraca; order Decapoda; family Coenobitidae; genus Coenobita; species Coenobita brevimanus. The sequence continues at coordinate 33,532,525 of NC_136977.1, forward strand.
GGTATGGAGTTCCAGGCGCCAGTGGTTGGTCCTGACCCGTTTTTCATTTATGGCGGCCCCATGAAAGAGGCGTGTGTCGTGAGGCATGGGAGTCACAGGGCTGGTTGATGGTCTCCGCCCCTTTCTTTTATTGGGAGGGGCCCCAAGGGTTGCGAGATCTTTGGTTGGTCTCAGCCTTCTTTTCATTTGTATAGAGCCCCGAGAAGGGGAGTTGGGGGGAGGGGCATAGGGGTCACGGGGCTGTTGGTTGGTTAAGTCCACCTTTTTCGTTTTGTGGGGGCCCCGTAACAGGAGGGTGGGCTGATGGGAGTGTGGGTCACAAGGCCGGTGTTTGGCCCTGGTCCCATTTTTGTTTTTTGGGTGCCCCATGACGGAAGGGTGTTAGGCGGGGCGTGAGGGCCATTGGCCCTGTGATTGGTCTCGGCCTCTTTTAATTTTGAGGGGGCTCTGGGATGGAATGTTGGCCGCGTGGCTTGGGGGTCGCGGGGCCAGTGGTTGATCTCAGTCTCATTTTCGTTTTGGAGGGGGGTCCCGCCTGGGGAGGGTGGGCCGAGGGACATGGGGATCACGGGGCCAGTGGATTGTCTCGGCCTCTTTTTCATTTCTGGGGGGCCCCACGACGGGAGGGTGGACGAGAGGCGTGTGGATCGCGGGGCCATTGGTTGGTCTCAGCCCCTTTTTTTAGTTTTGGTGGGGCCCTATGATGGGCGGGTGGCCTGAGGGGCTTGGGGGTCACAGTGCCAATGGTTGGTCTTAGATTTTTTTTCGTTTTGGGGAGGGGCCCCGTGACGGGAGGGTGGGCCGAGGGGCAGGGGAGGAGGGGGTCGCTGGCGGTGGTTGGTCTCAGCCCTTTTTTCGTTTTGGGGGGACCTCGCGACGGGAGGGTGGGCCGAATGGTTTGGGGGATCACGGGGAATGGTTGATCTCAGTCTTTTTTCGTGTTGGGGGTGCCCCAAGACGGGAGCGTGAACTGACAGGCGAGGGAGGGGGGGGGGTCGCATGACCGGAGGTTGGTATAGGCCCATTTTTCGTTTTGGGTGGGTCCCGCGACGAGAGGGAGGACCGAGGAACGGGGGTGTAGTGGGGCCGGAGGTTGGTCTTGGTCCTTTTTTCATTTCTGGGAGGCCCCGCGACGGGAGGGTGGGCCGAGGGATGGGGCGGTCGTGGGGCTGTTGGTTGGTTTTGACCCCTTTTTCGTTTTTGAGTGGCTTTTCGAATTTACTTATTAATTAATCTGAATTTTTGTGCTGAAAAAGAGGATAGTTTACGGATGACAACAGGACTAAGGATCATTCAAGGGCAGGTAGGTATTTTCTAGTTTATAGTTAGGTTACCTCAGACAGGGGGGTAACACATTTGAGGAGTCTCGTGGACAAGGGGCGAATGCGCCACCCCCATCAAAAATGAATTATGCATGTTTTCCGATAGATGGAAGCACTGAAAATCTCGTGGTGAAGAGCGTTTTCCGATTCCGACCCATGTGGGTTCAGAATTCTAGTTTCAATCTCCCTTGTTTTGCACACGTGGAGGGGAGGAGGAGGAGGGTGGAGAGGGTCTGTGATTTCAGAGCTGTAGGGGCGAATGTCGGCAAGCGCCCAGCCAATGGGCGAGCGGCTCCCTCTGTCAGAGTTAAAGGGCCGCCTCTCAGCCAATCAGACGCGCGCTAGCACCCCCGCTAGTCATCCCGCCAAGCACGTGAATGAAGCCTGGCTTTGTTTTCACTCCGATGACGTCCTCAACTACTAACCATTAGCCCCCCCCCTCTTCATCTTGGTGTGCGGTTGGAGTTGTAAATAGTTGGTGAGTATTATAACTTCATTGTGTCAGTCATTAACAATATAATGGTTATCATACACACAATAAAACAACCTGTTGCCGATAAGGAGATGAAAATATTTAATTAATAATTATAGGAAAAATATTAATTATGGGAATTTTTGGCTGAAAATTTCACAGTATCTTAGTTTCATTTACATCTAATACAAGAATGAATTTCAAGTTGATTGAACAATAATTATTATATGCTGAAAAAACACCATCGCGTGTTTTACTGTGTGTGTGTGCGTGTGTGCGTGTGTGTGTGTGTGTGTGTGTTTTCATTTTTTCCTGCAGTATAAATTTGCCTCTTCCAGAGGATTCTAATGATATATAATAACATGCTATTCTATAATATTCTATGTCTGCCACCTATTCCTGAACTTTAAACGCTCATAAAAAAAAAAAAAAAAAAAAAAAATGGCGCATTCGCCCCTTGTCCACGAGACGCCTCATTTCGGCTGTTGGACTTAATCAGTGGTAAGAAATTTCAGTCAAGTCTGATAATGTCAGGCAAGATTACGAACTTCAATAAATTCGCTCATTCAGTGATAAGAACTCTCAGTTAAGTCTGATAATGTCAGGAAAGATAACGAACGTCGGAAAAGTCATTTAATTAGCTGCATCAAGTAGCTTCAGGTGAATTTGGAAATGTTATGTTTGTTAGGTTAGAGTCGGTTGGGTAGTAGTAGTGGGTTTTTGTTTTGTTTTTTTGTTTCATATAAAAATTATTTTTGAATAATTTTTTTCTAAAATTATATTTAAAGAAAATGTATAATGTGTTCAAAAAAAATATTTTAACTTTTATTTGTATATATTTTTATTTATCTATCTATCTATTGCCAGATATCTCAATCCCGTTTGGGGTGGCCACAAACAAATCGCCTCCAAGTCGCCCTGTCCCCTGCCATTTCACTGCCCAGCTCCCAACTCACATCCCCCTCTCTCATATACCTCTCCACCCCCCCCCAAAAAAAAAAAATGAAAAAAAGATCATATTCTACTAAAACAATTTTTTGTCCGTATATATTAAAAACAGCTTTTAGAAAAACTTTGTGTGTATGAATATATAATTGCTAATTTTAAAAAATATTCCAAAGTGGGGGCAGGGTGGCTTAGTGGTAGAGCGACTGACTTGAGACCAAAGGGTCGAGAGTTCGTGTCCCGCCTGGGTACTTGCCCTGCTGGAAGACGTAGTGCTCTCCCGTCACCTAGCAGGGCTATATGATCTATCAAGGTCTAGCTTGGGGAATTCATTTCCTCATTAAACCAAAAAAAAAAAAAAAATTGTAATGAAGGAGTGGAGGAGCACAGACCGTCTCACCACCCCTTAAATACGGAGTTGACGCAAACGGAGTGTCTGCCCACCCCTTAAATAAGGAGTGGAGGCGCACAGACTTTCTCTCCATCTTGTAAGTATAGGAATGAAGGCGCACATTTTGTCTCCCCACCCCGTAAATAAAGGAATGGAAGCGAGCGGTTTGTCTCCCCATTCCGTAAATAAAGAAATTGTCTCCCCCCACCCGTAAATAAAGGATTGGCTTCCCCACCTCGTAAATAAAGGAAAGGGGATAGAGACAGCCCCTCCCGTCCACACCTTCCGTAGAGTGGGCAACGAGCAGTCCCCCTCCTTTAACAAAGAGATGCCGCCATCAATCTGTACCTTCCTTAACCCCTTAACCGCGGGGCGTCACTTTCGTGATGCTTGGGAGCAAGGGATCATACTGCGGAGCGTCGCTTTTGTGATTCTGTGTTATTTTGAATTCACCCGGGCTTCCAAGTGGGGGCTTGTATCATCTATCAGTACTGCCAATGTCCAACACTAGTCAGCACTCCTAATCTCATCTGTACTCCCATCCATTGTTGACAATTTAGCCATTTCTCCCCGTTCTTGACTCCCCTCCCTACCCCCCCTCCATTACCCTATCCTCTTGCCTGCCTGGCCGTGCTACGCTAAGTAAATCTTCCCTGGAATTTTTCACTGATTTCATCCATTGAAATAAGCCCTATGTCCTATTCTTATACCAAATAATATATACAAGAAAGAAATAAGGTAAGTGAGAGTGCCATACACCTGGATTTGGCTAATTATCACCTGACAACACCTCACGTGCACTCGTTCACTAATTTTCGCTGTTTTTTTCCCCTTGAAATATGCCGTATAATCTATTTTCGTAATAAATATACATGTAAGGAGGGAAGGGAGAAGCCTAAGTGATATTTACATTCACCTGGAACTACCAAATGTATAATGTATTGTCTAGATTTCCTGCCAATCATATCAGTGCTAGACTTAGCTGTTTCAAGAAGTAATATTGGTAACTCTGAATAACCCCTAAAGCAGGCCTCCATGCTGGCCCTCCGTTATCAGTTTACTCTCATCTTCCGAAGCGAGGGTACGTATGTTTCTTCTTGCTGACTTCAAGGCCTTTTTTCACCCCCATGCAAATGGCCCTGTGACCTTTACCCCCTACTAAACCTCGTGTGGAAAGAGGTAAAGGGCTGACAATTGATAAAAGAGTGACTACGATCTTTGTATTGAGTAAAACAGTGCAAGTGGAATTGTAAATAATGTGTAAATAATGTGTAAACAGCAAGTGAAAGTAATGAATGTAAATATACGTGAACAATGGAAAATAGTTTTATAAGTTATTTCAAGTGACAGTGCACAACACAGTGTAAATAAAATAGAAATGTAAATAACGTAAATAAAATAGAGAACGTAAATAGAAATGTAAATGAGTAGTATTATAAGAATACGAGTATATACCCTAGGAGTAATGAAAGTGAAAGTTTCACTCTAGCATGTCTGAATGCTATGAGTTATGAGAGTGAAGATGAAAGTGACATTCACTCTCAATGCCAGTATACAGGACGAGAAAGTGAATGCTACGTATTTTACTGAAAGAAATTGAATCCCTACAGTGACAATAAACTAATACTACTGAAGGAAACTTATGGATAAAGACTGTAGATATATATAAGTGTTATATAGTAATAGAAATATAAAGTGTGAGGGGTTTTATGAATAATAAATGACAGAGTACCAAGAGCGAACTAGTGACAGTGCGACGATCAGACGTGCTCGTAATTTCCATTGCTTTCACAGTTTTTTTTTTTTGAGTATGGATCCCAAACTACTTGAAAATTGTAGAATAGTGTTTATAGTGTTTGTATCTGGCTGTGGTAATCATATTACGGGTTGTCGGGAAGTGTAAAGTGGAGACTTCGTTACCCTACTTCAGAGGTCTCCACAAGTCCTACGGTAACCGACGAAGGCTCAACAATCATTCCAAGAGAAAGCTGAAGGTATGTGCCATAAGCATATGTAATTTTATTATTCTAGGACTAATAACTGATTTTTGGCAAATATTTTTTGAGAGTCTGTTGGAGCCCAAATAACCCCGCGGCACACGCAAGTCATTGGTAAACAAGCCCGCGGTGTAGGGGTTAATGATCTTTAAATCACTTTCTCTGTTGTTTTTCTTTAAATATATATTGCACCACATATTTCCCTAGCATGTACATTACAATAAGTTTTGACATGGGCACAGCGAGCTTAAAAAACAAAAATAAAAATGAATACTATATATATATATATATATATATATATATATATATATATATATATATATATATATATATATATATATAATCAAGATTTGGTATTAGGCAGGCTTCTAAGCCAACGTAACATTCTTTCTGTAGTTGGTTGAGTCATAGCAGGAGGTGGGAATGAGTCTCCTTGGTTACTAGTCTAATTAACCCTCCATTCCGACAACACCTTGTTATCAACTGAACTGAAAGAGGTTACGGATCTTTATCAGGTTAGAATAAACACGCTATAGAAATGAAGGCTGTCAGACACCTTTTCCTTAACAGTTTATGTCTGCATATTCTTATCTGTTAAAGTGCTCATTTATTATATTTATGCGAAGTGTGCTGGGGAGGTAGCAGGAGGTAGGGAGGGGGAGGCCTACAGCAGGCGGAGGCTTCCTTTCAGCTGATCGGGGGAGGGAGGTTCTCTGAGCAGGTCGAGGGAGGGGAGGAGGGTGCTCTGCAGGGCGTCTACCCTACCCTTCCCTCTCCTCCCGCGACCCCCGCTCAAGGGATTTTATGCACTTGATAGTGAGGGCACTATTGCCTCACAGCTCCACTCCCAGGCCGTACCGGAAGTTCTTTAAACCTCCTCAGTAGTATGTTTTTATTTCTTCATCTATTTATTTACTTAATGATTGATTTTCCGCTGCAACTTAACAACAGCATATTTCTTCACTGTAACGCTGCTTCTCGAAGTGAGTAGGCTGGGTTGAAACCATAATTAAAAAAAAAAATAAAATGGGGACACAAAAATATGGACAAGCCCCCCATAATTTGACGATAAGTTCTGAAACACGTGATGATAGAGTAACATACGTCCGACCGTTGTATAATTCCTAACTGCATTTTGAAATGTTGGAGGCAGGCTGAACACACCTAACAATTACGAGTGTTCCATAAGCAACTGTGAAAAATTTGGGTATGGCTTAAAGTTTCGCTCACTCTGTTTTTATAATTCGATCGTTACGTATAGTCTTTATTAATCCCTTCAGGGTGCTAAAGAAGGATTCCTTCATGTGGTGACACTGGTGTATCCCGTGGCTCAACTGCCTGGGTATACAAACATCCCTCGACTACTATCCTATCCCCCCAAATGGAGGATGGACTACAGGGGAAGGAGGACTGAAGCCTGCTGTCCACCGAGTTCACAGTTCAGAGGAACCTGGGACCATAATTACTACTGCTACCACTACTACTACACCTACTACTACTACTACTACTACTACTACTAACCCTTTCAATATGAGAGGGCTGAAGGAAATCGTGTAAAGGTGGCAAGAATATGATTTTAAAAGTCATCATAATGAAGAGATTACCCCGAACGGTACGTCAGAGGTCCAGGTATTTTCCTGTCACCCTGCATTTTTATTATTTATCCATTTATTTATTTTTTCAGGGGCGGAAGTGAAGGCTGTCTGACTTAAAGAGCTACTAGCAGTGGTTGCAGCCCCAGGCATATCTGAACGGCTTCCCTTCTGCGGTCCACCATCCTTCTTTTGGGGGGATAAAGGTGTACCTGAGGGGAGTTTTTATAACCAGGCAATCGAGCCGCCCGGTTTAAATCAGTGCCACCACACAAAGACTTACATACTGCTTTGCCGTAGATAACACCCCGACTGGTACGAAAAGGGAGAGAGAGAGAGAGAGAGAGAGAGAGAGAGAGAGAAAGTTGAGAAGGGTAGAAAAGAATAAAAAGGAAAAAAACAATGAAAATAAGGTAGGCAAGGAGATAGAGCCGGACAGGAAGGAGAAGTGAAGCGAAGAGATAAGAGAAGAGAATTTTTAAAAAAGAAGAGGAAAGGAAAGGAGAGGAAAAGAAAGGAGGGTCAGAGAACAGAAACAATGGGAATGGAGAGAGAGAGAGAGAGAGAGAGAGAGAGAGAGAGAGAGAGAGAGAGAGAGAGAAATGACAGGTCAGTGCAGCGAGGAGATAAGATCGGCGGCTGAAAATGCTCACAAGAGTACAGTGTGATAAATATGTCGGGGAGCAGCAATAGCCGGGACTCGGACACACTCTCTCTCTCTCTCTCTCTCTCTGTACGGTCTATACATGACTATACTGTATATATATATATATATATATATATATATATATATATATATATATATATATATATATATATATATATATATTGTTACATAGCCTATGATTTCATCATCCTTTGTGTAATTCTAACGTACAGTATGCTGCATGTTTGATCACGAGCGTGTTCTACCTCACTCCCCCCCTCCTCCCTTATAGTAGAGTAAGTCGTTCTTTCTGTTGTTCAGAGCAGGATTGTCAACTCTTTGTCCCCTATGGCTTCATTTGCGCGTCCTTCTTACAAGTTGTATCAAGCTCTGCCGGCCCCTATATAATGAGCTCAGTCTCTGCATTAATTGCCACTTAGATCTACTCCTCATTTTGCTCACATCTCTGTCCTCCCCTGTACAGTTGTTATTATTGTGAGTGCTCAGGAAGTCTCCAGCCATCTAGCAGCTGCGTAATTTGAGTAGAAGTGTTGTTGCATTTTTCTTGTACTGTGTAGCATAAGGTGTTAATTCTTAGGCCTAGTAAGGTTTCTGTAATTAATATAAGGTTTTATGTCAGCCAATTATTAATAATATTTTGTATCTGTAATAATATATCTTGCATTCACTGAGTATTATCTGGTATTGTCTTTTATCAGGGCTGACTTAGATAAATTTACTCTTGCTAATTTCGTGTTAATAGAAGCTATTGCAGTTAACCATATATTTAACCTGTTTTTGCCATTACATTATCCTTATGAGTCCTGAATGTTTTGTTGTTAGTTTGATCATTAAACTTTAACTTGTAATTTTACCTAACTTTTGTTTTGAACCTGGAACTTTACGGGACAGTAGTGATTTTTAGTATTCTCACTTAAAGTGTACATTATCTTTCTCTGTTCCGTAACAATATATATATATATATATATATATATATATATATATATATATATATATATATATATATATATATATATATATATATATATATATATATATGTGCGTTTTCATACACTGAAGAACGAAGGTTCGCGCCCCGCCAAGGTAATAAACTTTGGGAGCGTTCTTCTGGCCACGTACTGCTTGGCGGACATAAGGGGTGCTATGGTTCAACCAGTGTCGCATACTGTAAAGTATGCTTGCACCCAGTCGGCTTGCGCGGGCCGATTACACTTGGTTCACAGACTACACACAAATCCAAAGCCACTCCAACACTACAATTACACTTACAAGCACTTCTCACCCTACATATAGTACAATCTCTGCCAGACAGCCTAAGCCACTTGGTAGAGACACATTGGCTGTATCGTCCCCACTTCAGTCGGGATAGGCCGGTCCTGCGGTGGACACTCAAACGGCTGATGAGATTTTATATATATATATATATATATATGTGTGTGTGTGTGTGTGTGTGTGTGTGTGTGTGTGTGTTATATTAGGAATACTACCTTCTGAATAATTGAGTACCTCTGTGGTATCTACCACATACTGCATATAGCCACATGTTGGCCTGATCTGAAATATATATACTGGAGGGGATTAGAGCACACAGCATCGCTCAGCTCCCCCGCCCCCCACCCGCTTGGAGAGCCACCACTGTCGAAGGTTGTGACCACCTAAGTACACTGGCCTATTTAGAACTCTTACTTTCCTCACCCTTTCCCCTCACTTGCTTCATCTACACATTACCAGCTCGCCCACATTTTTTTTCACCACGCCAAAATAGAGGGAGAAAGAGGGTACGATGAAAGTGGAAGGGGATGGGGGAAGGAATTAGATAAGAATAATGAAATACACACACACAAGTATTCACCCACTCATTCCTACCCCAACCTCATTTTCTGTTATCACGCCCAGATAATGGGAGAAAGAAGAGAGATTGAACTCCTCCCATCCCTATTCAGCCACACCGAAGTAAGATTTTCGAGAAACCAATTACTATATACGTGCAACAAGTATTCAGCCCTCCACCCGTACACACACACACACACACACACACACACACACACACACACACACACACACACACACACACACACACACACACACATAAACTTTAGTATATATATGTGTGTGTCTACTTTTGGCCACTGACCATATGTTTGCGTGTTAATATAATTATTGCTTAAGAGGCACGATGGTATCTCCGTTTATTTCGCTTATCTACACCACCTTATCAGTCGTCTTGCTAATGATCTACACGTGTACCACGAAACCCACCTCTTATATCAGGGTTAGGGAGAGTTTTACCCATCTGTCGAACCCTTGATATCAAATTCACCTTTTTTTCTGAGGGTGCATGCGTCTCTCTCTTATCTGTTCTTTATTTGGCTAATCATCTCCATTTGTTCCAGCCAATCCACGTCTTATATTGACCTACCTATCTTGTTCCAAAAATAATTTTCCGGTATCTTTCCTTCCGTTGGCTTATCTCGACACATCCTAATTTTGCATCTTTTTATCATTTAGTACCCTGATGACCTGCACCTGTACCAGCCAACGCACTGTTTTATCAGGATTAGGGAGATAACCAAGCACCAGCCTTGCCCCTGAAATTATTTTACCTCATCCTTATTCCACTTTATCATAGGTTAATCCTGACTCAGTAAACCTTTATGAGCTTCCTGTTGGACATCTTCTCTCTGGCTTACACGTGTGCTAACCTACCTACCTTTTTATCAGGGTTCGGGCTATATCCATCTGTTTATCAGTTTTCTCTGTCTTCGCCCTTCCTTCTTCGCTGATATATCTGGATGTAGTCTATTTTTATCTCTTATCAGTTGTTTCTCTAATGGCCTAAACAGGACTAGCCAACCCGCCTGTTTTATCGGAGTTAACCTACCTTGATCCTGTTATCAGTATTCTTTGTCCCTTAGTCAATCCTTTCACTGAGTTCACCTGAATGTTATCTTTCTTTATCTGCCTCTTCTTATCTTTCATGTCGCTTAAGTCCTTCACGTGTACTACCCAACCCACGTCTTTCATCGGGATCCAGGACATACTGACGTACCTACCTTGTTACTGATACTAAATTCAATTTTTCTTGTGCCTGTGCTTTCGTTGGTTTTATCTCATTGCATTTCAATGTTATCTGTCTCATCTTAGTCGTTTTGTCAATGGCCTACACGTGTACCAGCTTAGAGAAATAATAACCTATCTATCCTGTTGCCGTTATCAGTTTGTTGTATCCTTACTGTATACCCTCCCCTTCGTGGGGTTTATTTTAATCTGACTCTCGTCAATCGCCTTGCTAATGGTCTACACGTGTACCAGTTAAACCACCTCTGTAATCAAGGTTGGGGTGGTAATAATCTAAATTGCTCCCAAAATCAGTATTCCTTGCCCCTCTGTCAACGTTTCATGGGATTAATCGGAATTATTTTAGTACCTTTACATGCCTTATTAGTTATTTTGCTAATAGTCTGCACGTATACTAGACAACTCACCTTTATTTAATCTGGGTTAGGGAAAAACTTACCTACCTCTCGTGTAGTTTACCTGGTCCCTGCTTCTTTTGTTTGTTGATATTCGCCCACACCTGGTGGGACACGGGCAAACTGAGAGCCCGTCACGGGAAAAAAGCAGGAAAAAGCTCTCCAGTTAGAGCGTAGCCGGGACAGCAAACTGGCGAACGAGGGAAAGGCAGCAGAGGCAGGGGAAGGTGCGATGGTTGGTGGTGAGATCGGCTGCCCGATGATCGACGAGGCAGGCCGGGGCTTGACGGTAGTTGATGAGACCGGCTGCACGATGGTTTAAACGAGGGCAGGGCGGGACGAGACCCGGGTAGATAGCGCGGCGCCGATGGAGAAGACTCCGACAAGCTCAGGTGGAAACCGCCCCGACGCTCCCTTCGACCCCCACGCCCCTGATGGAAAGGGCGAAAAAGACTCGCCCAGCTCTCCAGCAGCAGCAGGTGGAAGCACAGACCCTTTTTATAAAATCCGAATGCTATCTTCCATTATTAATCTCATCTTTAATCATTGTTAAGAATATACTAACTTTTAAGTTATTTAACCTGTCTTGGTTTTTATTTTTTAAAATCATTTTTTATCTCCTCCCCTCTGCTCACTTTTATGCTGGATTTATTTTTATTTGTCTCCAGCCAATTGCTTTGCTAATGGCTTACACCTGTACAGTCAAATCACCTCTTTCATGAAGATTAGAATGATAATGATTCGCCTCTCGTGTCTCTAATATAAATTCTCTTCCCCTTTTGTCTGTCTCTTCGTCGTCTCTTTCTCAACGCGCCCCAACTTTATCTTCCTCCTTTTATCAGTCGTATTGCAAATGATCAGGACGTGTACCAGTCAGCCGACCTATTTTATCAGTACTGTGGTAGGATGAATCCGAGTACTCATGTCTGTGTCATCAGTTTCCTTATTCCTGTATCCATATTAGCGCCATACCCATCATCTTCCTCATCATAATCATCAGTTCTGGCATCACCATCATCATCATCATTATTATCATCATCATCAGCAACAGTAATGCCATCGTCATTGTCATAGTCATCTTCGTCATCTGTCAAAGCCATTTAGTCCACTGGAAGAAAAGGGCCTCGCCCATCATTCTCTGCTTTAACATATTTAATATATTCATCTGGTTTATCCCAGCCTTAAATATTTGCGATTTTCATCTGCCCATCTAAATCTCAGTCTGCCTCTTCCTCCAAGTCCATCGCTGGGTCACCACTCCGTTACCCTGACGGCCTATTCGTTATCCACCGTACCAAACACCCGATCTAGCAGGACTGTCCCTGAAATTAGTTTCCCTTGTCCGTGCGGCCATTCCATCCCCGTGTTTATCCTCATCGACGTTCATGTCTTACCTTGCAACAGCGTCCGTAAAATCAGTTTCCTTTGTCCCCCTGCTCTCTCCTTCGACTCTCTCCTGGCGAATATTCAAGTGTGGTCGATAATTCTTTTACACAGACTCAAAACCTTTTTCAAACCTAAGGAGATCATGCTAAATGATTCTGGGACTCCTTTCATTGGCTGGAAACCTTTAAAATGCAAGGAATTAGTGAAACTTTTCACAATTTGCAGAATAATTCACCTCTCCTGCATCTCACTTTTTTTTGGGAGCTACTTATCCTTAAATGACCAGGATTTTTTTTTTTTTACCATAACTTTCAGGCCATACTGTAGATGTGATGCTTCTGGGAGAAAAAGACATGCCCAAAGTGTGAAATAGAGGCAGTGAAATAGCAAAAGATTGTGGGGGGCTTGCTGTATTTTACTTGACCATCGTACTTTGACTTACTGTTTGTGAATCACGCCAGGAAACCGATATCCTGGCGCAGTTCGAGAGAGGCAATGCAACTTTTGACCGCGACTATACACGCCTTACCGCAGATACAGGTCCAGCTGGACCCGATTATTACCTGTTTTGTGGCTTCCGACACCATCACTTGATGTCCTCGTGCGTGTGTGTGTGTGTGTGTGTGTGTGTGTGTGTGTGTGTGTGTGTGTGTGTGTGTGTGTGTGTGTGTGTGTGTGTGTGTGTGTGTGTGTGTGTGTCTTTAAACACTCAACTACCTGATTTATATTTTCACCCATATCTCGCAACACTAATATTCTCTGCAACCCAGCCTTCCTCCTTATAAGAGTTTGCCTAACCACATTCAACGAGCCTCATTCATAAATTCAAAAGTGGTGATAAACTAGACACTTACCGCCATTGCCTCTATTCTTGCAACATCTTATACAGTGATCTGAACCCCCCTGCTTACACTGTGAATCGAGACCCACATAAGACGGTAAACTGTCCTCCATTACAACTGGATACAATCAAAGTTAATACTGATGCTCTATTCTTAAGTCCCAAGTTTAAATAAACTTTGTACTGTACTTACAGCAAATCCCTTTATCTGGCCCATCATTTATGTAACGATTCCAAGACCACATTAGTCTAACAAATCCTTCTTATAAGGAGCGAATGCAGTGAATGTTAAAAACAATACTCTTTTCATAAATACCAAGCTATAGATAAGCTCATACTTTCAGCAGATCCCTTTAGTTAGTCTATTATCTATACAAGGATTGGAATCCCAGCTATGGCAGCAAATTGCCCTACATAAGAATTGGGTGCATTGAGAGTTAACAGCGGTGCTCCATTAGTTTTGAACTGCAGATAAATTTGATATTTACAACAAGTCTCTATATTCAGCACATCATCTGTACAAGGATTCCAATCCCACATAAAGTCGACAAATCGTCCTCTATTAGAACTAGTTTCACAGTGTCAACATTGATACTCTGTTCATAAATTTAGAGCTGAAATTAATATATGCTGAGATGAACTTAATACTTACAGCAAATCCCCTTCAGTAGGAGCATCATCTATACAATTCTTCGAAGCCCTACATAAAGTCTGTAACTCTTCTTCCATTAGAAGTGCCTGAAATGGAAGTAAACATTAACCGAGTTTAGAGCTGTATTTACCCTGCTATACCTGTTCCCGTACCCCCATCCTACCCCCAAACACCCACCACCCCATTCCCGCACCCCTCCGACATCCCCGACCCCTACATCAACCAGGGGGGCACTGCATAAATCAACTGTACATATTGTTCTGTCACAGACCGTCTTAAGAATAACCTACCCTCTCCTGTAGCTCTGCTTCCACTTCTCTCATCCCTCTCCTGAAAGTCTTTACCCACAATTTTCTCACTGTCAGCCTTTTTGATGAGTGAAATTTCCCTCAGCTAAATAAACTTGTTTCACTGTAGTCAGGATAAGTTACGTGGGAACCTGCCCGAACACTAAGTGGCTACCTGTCTTTTAAAGTAGTAATTGCCTTCCAAACTTCCTTCAAGACCTCATTCCTCTATTCCTCATTTTCTACACCCCCTCCCTCTCAGCCTTCCGCCCCACCCCCCTGCACACAATTTTCGTCGTGCACTCTCTTAGGGGAGTACAAAGGTACAAAGGAGAACAAAGGAAAGCAAACAGCAAAAAAACCTTATGGTCCTTTTGAGGCTGTTTGTTACAGAGTAGACTATGACTGCGAGACCTGACTCTACATGCTGAAGGATAAGGACAGTAAAGCAAGAAGGCTCCCTCCACCTCCAAACCCTCCAGCTGAAACTGGATAGAAAAAGTGAGTAAAAACACCATGCGGATAACCTGGAAGAGAAAATTGTAAAGTAAAATGAATAACTGAATAAATAAATAATGCATAACACCATGTATGGGTACGTTGAATTAACGGGATGTGTGCGGACACAGCGTGGAAATTGCACAGCGCACAGTGTGGATGTTCAGGGTGGTACAGCAGCCTTGCCTGGTGCTATTAAGGTAGGCAGCAGTCAATCAGGCCCCAGCTCCGTTCATTCCACTGAAACTAGGAGTATTCCCATGCAGGATAAGCACACAATCCACCTCCTGAAGCAGTGACCCTGGTACATTAAAACAAAATCCCGATGGTGGTCACTTGACTAACAGGGACCCTCAGTGATCCACAGCCCATCACAGGTCAAAAGTATGAGTAGTGACCGTTGACTTAGGGCTATCTGTGCAGATCGTAGTCTGTGCATATATTTGCATTCAATAAATTGATCCAGGTTCTAAAAAGAATAAAATAAAATAAAATTAAACTAAAAATTATACATACACAAGTAATTTATTCAGGGGTAAACATATTAAACTGGGGGTTAGACGACAAATACTTATTGAGGCGACCTTTAAAGGTCAGTACTGAATTAGAATTTATTACATTAGAGGGCAATTTATTCCATATATTTACAACTCTGTTGAAAAAGAAATGCTTAGCTTCATGCGACTGGAATCGTTTGCCAATTATTTTATGCCCATTGCCTCTAGTATAATTCGAGTGATCAACTGTGAAGTATTTATCAAGAGCCATGTTATCATGGTAGGGGGTAGATGGTAGGGGGATGAATATAGTTTTGAATGGCGAGTTGCTTGAGGAGGTGGAGTGTTTTAAATATTTAGGGTCGCATGTTGCTATGAATGGAAGAATAGATGCAGAAGTGAAGTTTAGAATAAATGAAGTAGGAAAGGTGCTGGGAGGAATGAAGAAAGTGTTTAGATGCCGTTCGTTTAGAATGGATGTAAAAAGAAGGCTGTATGAGGGTGTTGTGGTACCAACTGCGTTATATGGGGCTGAAACATGGAATATGGGTGTAGCAGAGAGGAAAAGTTTGAATGTAATGGAGATGAGGTGCCTGAGGAGTATGTGTGGAGTGACGCGTATGGATCGAGTGCGAAATGATGAAGTGCGAAGGAGAACTGGAGTTGTTCGGGAGATGGCTGGTAGAGTTGAGCAGAGGGTGTTACGATGGTTTGGGCATATGGAGAGAATGGATAATGAGCGATTGGTGAAAAAGATAACTAGATCTGATGTGAGAGGTGTAAGGCTGAGAGGGAGACCACGAATAGGATGGATGGACAGTGTGAAGAGAGCGCTGGATGCGAGAGGGATGTCTGTTGAGCAAGGAAGAGTGGCTGTGCGTGACAGAAATAAATGGAGAGAAATTGTGAACGAATAAATGATGACGCAGCCCTGAGGGGATATTCTCCTGCATTTTGGTCTGATTAGCTAGTCAGGTCAGGTGCGAGTAAGGGGATGGGTCTATTATGATGTGGCAGGGGTAAACCAGCTCTGCTGTCAGGCCCTGCTGTGGATGTCACTGATTGCACTGTGCATTTGACCCTTGTGTGGTGCGGTGCGGTGAGGATCTGTCCCTTCTCCCCTTTGGGGCTAAGATGCGAATGACTGTGTTTGAATGGATGAGTAAATGGGGAGTGTGTCGTCCTGTCTCGGCTACCTCCCTTCCCATGGGGGAAGCAGCCTAGGTATATAGATAGATAGATGTTATCATGTCCTTTGACTATTTTGAATACTTGAATTAGATCTCCTAGTAACCTCCATTTAGTTAGGGTTAAGAGATTCAGGGCTTCTAAACGTTCCTCATATGGTTTATTTCTCAGTCTAGGTATCATCTTTGTCATCCTTCGCTGCACTCTTTCTAGCTTTCCATATCCTTTTTATAATACGGTGACCAAAACTGAACGCAATATTCCAAGTGTGGACGTACTAAGGAATTATACAAAGTGAGGACAATATAATCGGATTTGTATTCAAATGCTTTACCTATGAATCCAATCAATTTATTGGCTTTTTTCACAGCTTCTGTGCATTGTTTGCTTGGTTTCAGATCGTTTGTTATTATAACTCCTAAGTCTTTTTCATGGTTTACCCTATCAAGTTGGACATTATTCATGCTATAACTAGCTCTTACATTTTTACTGCCAATGTTTAGCACTTTGCATTTATTAATATTCAAGTCCATTTGCCAAACTTGGGCCCAGTTAAACAATCGATCAAGATCTATCTGAATTGCCTGCCTTTGCAGTTCTGTATCTGCTGTGTTACCCATGTTAGTATCGTCAGCATATTTTAAAATTTTACAGCATAATCCTTCATCAATATCATTTATATATATTAAGAAAAGAATAGGATCTAACACTGAACCCTGTGGCACTCCACTTGTAACGTTTATCCAGTCTGACTCTTTTCCGTTTATTACAACTCTTTGCTTTCGCCTGATGAGCTAATCTTCTACCCACTCGAGAACACTGATGCTGAAACCATGTGCCTTAAGCTTCTGAAGGAGTCTTTTGTGTGGAACTTTGTCAAAAGCCTCTTGAAAATCGAGGTACACAACATCAACAAATATGTCGTCATACATGCCCAGTATATCACTGAAAAAGTCCAGCAGATTCGTAAGGCAAGAGCGATTATTACTAAAACCATGTTGAGCATCTTTGATGAGATTGTTTGATTCTAAGTGTTTCACAAACTTATCTCTGATAATAATTTCAAGCAATTTGCAAATCACCGATATTAAACTAATTGGGCGGTAGTATTCTGGCTGCGCTCTGTTGCCTTTTTTTTAATATTGTGGTTACGTTAGCAAGTTTCCATTCATGTGGCACTTTACTGCTTTCCAGTGAGAAGTTAAAAAGTTCAGATAAAGGCTTTGCAACTTCATTTTGTAGTTCCTTCAAAACACGTGGAGATATTTTGTCCAGTACCGGTGTTTTATTTTCTTTTAATTTGCGTATTGCAAGTAGTACGTCGCGATCACTAACTGTAATGTCAGTGATTATGTTGTCTTCTTCTATAGGAATGGGGGAAACAGCAGGAATCGTATGCATATTTTCTGTAGTAAATACTGACGCAAAGAAAGTATTAAGAATTTTTGCCATCATAGTTTCATCATCAGTGTGCTCTCCGTTATCTGTGATTAAGGGATCGATTGTAGGAGTTATTACCTTTTTGCTTCTTATGTAACTGAAAAATTCTTTGGGATTTGTTTTACTGATACTTGCAATATGTGCCTCAAGGTGTTTCTTACTGAATTTAATTAATTTTCTTGCTTTCCGTCGAAGGGCATCGTATTTATTGTTATCACTTTGACTCTTTGTGGTATTATAATTTTTATATGCAAGATTTTTTGCTTCCAGACAATGTTTAATGTCAGAGTTCCACCATTTGGGTTTACAATTTTTGGCAGACCTTCTATTGCGCATTGGAATACATAACGTGACAGCACTGTTGAGGGTTTCTGTAAAATAATTTCACGCGTCATTGATATCTAAAGTTTCGGCAATAGGATGCCAGTTACCTGCACCAACAATTGACTTTAATTTCTTATAATTTGCCCTTCTAAAGTCAGGCAAAGGAGATGTCATGGCTAGGAGCCTAGGGAAGTGGGGGAGGAGGAGTGGATGGGGGGGAGAGGACGGAAAGGGATGGATAAGGAGGGTGAGAAAAGGATGGGGGAGAAAAACTGAGGGAAATGGGACATTTTATACCCCATAATTCATGCATCGTTTTTCATTACCTCGGTAACTCGCCCCTCTCGCCCTCCCTCATCTCTAACACAATCATTCCTTCATCCCTCCTATTCCCCTCACAGAACCATGTATATTAATCTCTAGTTCCCTGGGCACTATATCCCTCTTCTCTAACCATTTATCCAACACACTTCACCGTCCCTCTCCCTCTCCTTCTCCCTCTAATCCCCACTACCACTCCTTCTCCCCAGTCTCTTCCTTTCTTCCCCATCCTTCTCTATCTTCTCCATCCTTCCAGCAACCACATCCCTCATTCTCCAGCTCCTTATTCCTCTATCTCCCTCTCCACCACCTCTTGCTCTCCTCGTTACTCCTACATCTCTTTCCCTCCTCAGCTTCCCTAGGCTCCTAGCCATGGCATCCCCTGTCCCACTCTCTCCAGCTTCTTACCCATCTTCATCCTTCTTTACCCATTTCCCTCAGTTTTCCTCTCTCATCCTTTTCACACTCTCCTCAACCATCCCTTTCCGTCCTCTCCCCACCATCCACCGCTCCTCCTCCACTCTTCCCATCCACTCCTCTCATCGAGTCACTCTCAAGCACAATCACACCCTATCCAACCCAATTTTTTAATTCATTTTTTTTTTTTTTACATTTTTTCAACTCAACATATATATATGCTTTTTTCTTTATGCATTTATCTCAGCTGAATAAAATCATCCGTTTTAACTGTAACAAAATATAGTCGCAGAGTTGTCATTATCATGAGAGGGTAAGACACTTGTGAATCCCCTCCCTGATTTCCATTTGGCTTTTATCAATATAAATAAAACTGCATATTCACTTCGCTTGCTATAAATCTGCAAAAATGGAAAACTGGGAACATAAGCAAATTGGCTTGAACGAATGGACATCACGAAGCCACTTGTGTTCTTGAGAGGAGAAAATAAGGAACTTGTGAAATCTTGAAAGCTGTGTAGATATACGTGCGTGTGTGGTGTGTGTGTGTGTGTGTGTGTGTGTGTGTGTGTGTGTGTGTGTGTGTGTGTGTGTGTGTGTGTGTGTCCAGTTATAAATGTCTTTAACAGCGGTGTGCGGCTTGAGATTTTCTTAACAAGATGAAGTAGTGATAAGAACTTGTTTTACTCACACACACACGCACACACACACGCGCACACACACACACACACACACACACACACACACACACACACACAGTTTCTCTTTGTCTCTGTCTGTCTGTCTGTCTGTCTGTCTGTCTGTCTCTCTCTCTCTCTCTCTCTCTCTCTCTCTCTCTCTCTCTCTCTCTCTCTTATAACAGAGCAAGGGTTAATGGAGACACATAGCAGAATATTGTCACTTGATTTTATAGCGTGACGAGCCGATCACTACCCTAGTAAACAACTTTTGAGTGTCTGTGTATGAGTATTTCTCTATCTATCTATCTATCTATCTACCTATCTGTCTATCTATCTTTTAATTATGCTACCAGCAATGGAAAACACTCCTTTCTGTATACTTTTATTTTTTTTTTCACTATGCACTAAGTTTGATGTTCCCCGGGATTATGATTCACCTATGCTTTTTTTTTTTTTCCTTAACTTTAACTTAACTATCCGTATCCTCATCTAACTGACTAACAAACCATCCTCATCTGATACTAAGAAAATAAACCTACTATCTACACTATATACCTGGGCTGCTTCCCTCCCAAAAGGGAAGTAGCCGACAGAACAACACCCCCCCAACGTACTCATCCACACACACATATTTACTCGTATCTTAGCCTCAAGGGGAGAAAGGACAGATCATCACCGCACCACACCGCATGAGGGTCAACTGTTCAGTGCAGTCAGCGACATCCGCAGCAGGGCCCGACAGTAGAGCTGGTTTACCCCTTCCACATCGTAAGGATCCATCCCCTTACCCGCACCTGACCTAATAAGCTGATCAGACCAAATGCAGGAGAATATTCCTTCAGGGCCGCGTCATCATTTATTCATACAAAATTTCTCTCCAGTCATGCCTATCACGCGCAGTCACTCTTCCTTACGCTACAGACATCTCTCTCGCATCTAACGCTCTCTTCACACTGTCCAAACAAACCTAACCTAGCTTAAAATTATTAACCTAAGTGACTAACAAACTAACGTAACTTGATGCCAAGAAAACCAACGTAACTTAACAAAGACTCTCTTGGATGAGAAAACGTGCAAAAAAGATACATAGAATTGAAATCAGTAACCTTCTAGTAAAAAAAAAAAAAAAAAAAAAAAAGTAAAGAAAAGAAAGGTTATGCTCATCTTGTGGTAAAATAAGATAAAAAGTCATAGAACTGAACTGTGTAGACATAAAAAGAGATAAATTGCATACATATTAATAGGGAAAATAATATGTAAAAAAGTATGTTAAAGGAAAAATACTACGAAAATTTCCTGTACCAACGAGAGCACGACTATTTTTGCACATGTCAAGCTTATTTTTCTTCTCCAGTTCGAAAAAGTCTCTCCTTGGCTGAATTTTATCGTCTTAAGGTAGCAAAGTCCAGTAAAAATAAATAGCGAGAAGGAAGAGGAAAATGCCACGAGAAATTCCCACGTCTACGTGTTTTACATTATGAGATAAATCACTAAGAAGGAAGAAAGTCTCTGATGCCAAGGAGAAGAACACGACTCATTATGCTTTACATGAGGTTGGCGGCGGTATCACGTAAGACGGCCGTAGAAGCTGCCTAATTGCCGGCTGATAAGTAGCCGCCCTGTTACTTGCTGACCACGCAGTTTGGAAGCCAGCCATCCATGGAAGTACAGGTGAGTCACATTTAACTACTTCAGGCAGAGGACTCTTTTAATTGTATTTATTGCACTTATATATTTACATTGCTGCTGTTTCCAGGCTATTATGACGCTGCCGAGGAGCCTACACATGGTGGCACTGTTTACCCTGGGTGGAGCGACGCAGCTGTGGCGTCCGTCCAAGAACCAAATCTCCTCATATTTCCCTCCACATCATTGTGGGGAAGGACCCTAGCCTGACCCTGGTGAGGCGGTGTCTACCACAAAGCGGCGCCGATTCCCTGCTGCTAGACTGCAAAAGCAGCAACCACAACAAAGACGTTTATTTTCAACCTAACCCCTTCAACACGAGGGCTTATTTTATATTTTACTGCTGTCTCTGGGTGATTTTATTCATCTTAAGGGGGAGTTTTCTGACTAGAGGGGTTAACTGGACCCTCCCTTAATCCCCTCACTACTGGAATAAAATCTATAAATAAAGTCTTTCTGTGGGACCGTTACTAATATGAAAAAGGCGCCACTGAGATAAAGGGGTTAAGGGAGACTGTTTAAACTGCAGGGGTTACATTAGCATCATTAACCCCTCTTTAGCAGAGTATTTTCCTGAGCTGAATATAATCGCATGGAAAAAACAAGAATAAAGTAAGTATACATCAAGAAGTTATGAGGCTACACAGCACCTCTTCCTTACCACTTTTTTTTTTTCCTGTACGACGTGTTCACTGTGTGTTATTTATAATTCTGTGTCGATATTAAAGGAAACTTCTTAGCTGTTCTTCCTTTGCGAGTTATTTTGCATGCCACACTTAAATATTCTCTTGTATGTTTTTGATGACATTGATATCGATATAGTTTGCATTTGTACCACTAAAGGGGATATTAAGATGTAAATTAAAGAATAAATCTCTGAAGAAGAGTTGCTACGAAACCACTCAAGTCAACGACGAATATAATATGTTGTAATATATAAAATTAATCGTTTAGTAGATGATAGACAGACTAGTAACCCTATGAGTAAATTAGCGCACGGGAGATGAGAACTATTATTACCCATGAATTTCCTGCGTCTCGTATTGTCCTGCTAATACTTATCGATTTACTACTTGGATGTAGTTTTGCTTTCTAACTTACCCAAGAAATTTCCATTCTGCATTTCTCCCTTCAGTGGGTCTCTCTCTCTCTCTCTCTCTCTCTCTCTCTCTCTCTCGTGTGTGTGTGTGTGTGTAATTCACCGGGTCGGTCAGGATCACTTGATGGTCGTGATCGTCAGCTTTTACCCTCCCGGAAGGGAGCTGAGAGCTCATATAGTCCGATCTAAGGGCAAGGCTGTGACCTTCACACACGCACACACCCGTCCCCTTGCTCAAGGGGGACAGTAACCACCCACTTCGTCAGTGAAACTTTTCGCAACCTGAGCGAGGCGCGAACTCCCGTCCACCAGTTGGCAAGCGGGAACGTTTCCACTGCACCAGCGAGCGGTGTGTGTGTGTGTGTGTGTGTGTGTGTGTGTGTGTGTGTGCTTGGGTTGAAATAGCCTCCTGTTGTATGATTCTACTTCCATAAAGATCATATATTTCTGTATATTGCATGGTGTATGATTTTTTTTTTCTCTCTCTCTCACACACACGCATACAATCTAGGTGGACGTGCGTCACCGGCGCTCCGTACCAAATCATCACGGCCAGTGGCATTACCTAAATTTGTATCTTTGTATGAGTCAAGCTCAGTACCAGGTTAGACTAAATGACTGTTCATTATTAAAAGGAAAAAAATAATAAGTTTAAACAAGACTTGTTCAAACAGGAAATAGAACCAAGACGAAAGAATACGTTGAGTCATCTCTGAGGTTTGTTTAGACTACAACAACACGGAGATTGTAAGTACATGCTTTGCACTTTAAGTATTGCAAAATGGATACATACTTTAGTAAAGCAAATTTGGAAAAGAAAAGGGATAAAGGTAAAAAGCAAAATGATGATTTCTACCAAGAACTGGTTGAAGTAGAGACTCACAATAGACTGGTCGAACGTGTAAACAAACTAGAAATGGCTTTCGAAAATGAAATTGATGAAATAAAGAAGCAGATGCACTTGCAAAAGGAAGAAATAGAAAAACTAGGAAGGGAGGCCAATAAGAAAGACACAACCATAAGTGAACTAACAGTGGAACTGAGTACACTTAGGAAGAAAATGAGTGAAATGGCAAGTACAGTAGTCAGTCACGAGAGTGTTATGGAAGAGTTCAAAAATGACACAGAGACAATTAGGCAAGTTAGCAGTCTTATTGACCAGAGCAGTGATATTGAGGAGAAGATAACACAAGTGAATGAAGCTGTGCAAAGCTACAAAAATGATGTAGAAACCACGTATGCTGAAATAGTGAAAGTAAAGAAAGACTTAGAAACAAGGGTGGAGGAAAAAAGCATCAAAAAGGAGGTGAAAAGAATAATCCAAAACAATCCAAAGTTAGTCAGAGATTCAGTAGAGATAAACAAATCAAAAGTAATCACTGGTATAGAAGAGGAAGAAGTTAAAAACAAGATCACAAGAGACAAACAGGAGATGACAAATGTAATGAACTTACTGAAAGAAGTATCAGAGGAAATCTGTAGTAAAGACATAGAGGAACACAAAAGGTTAGGGAAATACGAGAAAAGCAAGACAAGACCTCTAAAGGTGACTTTCCAGAGTGTAAACACTGTGGAAGAGATACTAAAAAATGCAAAAAATCTTATGGAAAAAGAGGAGTTCAAAAATGTATGGATAAAAAGATGCCTAACACAAGAGGAACTGGAATTACTGAAAGAGAAAAAGGAGGAAGCAAAAACAAAAAATGAGGGAAGATCAGAAGAGGAGAAGAAATTTTTTTACAAAGTAATAGGATTGCAGGTACGAAAGTGGTACACAAACAGGATGGAAGAAAAAGGAGGAAGGTAGTAGAACCATGTCATGACAAGTATATAAACAAGATGATAAAGTTGATGTACTCAAATGTGGATGGAATGGTATCTAAATTACTAGTGATGAATGATTATGTCAGAGAAAATGAACCACAAATAATATGCCTAACTGAAACAAAATTAACACCAAGGATATCCAATGACATACTAAACTTAGAGGAATACAATATATGGAGAAGAGACAGAAATTTAAAAAAAGGAGGAATTATAATATTAACTAAGAAAAATCTAAAAGTCAAGGAAATAAAACTAGATATACCATCACAAGTAGAACTGATTGCAGTAGAGATCGACACATCTGAAGGTAAAGTAATTGTAGCCAATTTGTACATGCCACCCAGATCAAACACATGGGAAAGAGACGAATATGAGGACCTGGCAGAGAGTACAATTCAGAGTATAAGATCATTGCTACATAAAATGGAAGAGAAATCGGAAAGAATTATACTAACTGGGGACTTCATATACAAATATAAATTGGAATACTCTAGATATAAATAGCCAAGAAAGCTGTTGGGACCAAAGGCTCCTGGATCTCGTACAAGAGTTTTTCTTAACGCAACATGTGAGGGAAACCACCAGAAAAAGAGGACTTGATGTACCTTCAGTGCTAGATCTAATATTTACTAGGCAAGAAAATGACATTGACAGTTTAATATATCACCCTCCACTCGGCAAAAGCGATCATGCAGTACTAAATTATAACTTCAGGATAGCATATGACATAGTAAACAGCAATGACAGTTACAAAAAGAGCCTAAACTATAAAAAGGGAAATTATCAAGACCTAAAGAAGTATTTCTTACAAGTTGATTGGGAAAATGAGCTTAGAGGACAAGATTTAAATGCTGTATATAAAAAATTTTGTGAACTTTACGAAAAAGGAGTCCAGAAGTACATCCCACAGCACAAAGAAGCAGATAAGAAAATACAGAAATGGTTCAATACAGAATGTAAAAAATCAAAAGAAAGAAGAGATTTGTTGAGGAATAGATACAGAAGACACAATAGTGAAAGGGCGTATAATGATTACAAACAGGCAAGAAACGACTATACAAGAATAAGGAGGGAAGCCCAAAAACAGTTTGAGGAGGATATAATAAATAAAAGTAGTGATCAACCAAAGCTGTTTTACAGCTATATCAGAAGCAAAACCAAAGTAAAAGATATAATACAATCCATTACGGACGAGGGAATCACTTATACACAAGAGAAAGATATTTGTGAAGCACTAAATAAGAATTTCCAATTAGTTTTTACAGAAGAAAATAATTTTGAGAGGGACTATGTGGAACACGCATGTCCACACATACTACCAGATATACAAATAGCAGAAAAAGTAATACAGGAGGAGTTAAGTAGATTAGACAGAGGAAAAGCAAGTGGTCCTGATGAAATTTCATGTTGGGTATTACGAGAATGTGCAAAGGAGTTAAGTAAACCATTATTTTTAATTTTCAAGAAATCCTTGAGTCAAGGTAAACTACCTGATATTTGGAAAAAAGCAAATATTGTCCCCTTATTCAAGAAAGGAAATAGACAAAATCCACTCAACTACCGACCAGTATCACTGACCAGTGTTGTAAGCAAGGTATTAAAAAAACTTATAAGAAAAGCTTGGGTAAATCATCTAGAAGAACACAGTATGATAACAGAAAGACAGTTTGGTTTCAGAAAAGGAAAATCATGTGTTACTAATCTGTTGAGCTACTATGACAGAGTAACAAACACAATACAGGAAAGAGAAGGATGGGTGGACACTATCTATTTAGATTTCAAGAAAGCTTTTGACACAGTACCACACCAAAGACTTTTATGGAAACTGTACCATCAAGGAGGAATTCGAGGCAAATTGTTTTGTTGGATGCAAGACTTTCTCATAAAAAGAGAAATGAGGACAGTACTAAGAGGAAACTACTCATCATGGAAAGAAGTGACTAGTGGAGTACCACAGGGTTCAGTGCTGGCACCAATCATGTTTTTAGTGTATATAAATGATATAAACAGTAACACTGAAAATGAGAGCTATCTGAATATGTTTGCAGATGATGCAAAAATACAAAGGAGAATTACTAACACAGACTCTTGCAAAGAGCTACAGGAAGAATTAAATAAACTTCATGAATGAAGTAGTACATGGCAAATGGAATTCAATATGGACAAGTGTCATGTAATCAAGTTTGGTAAAAGTGGAAAAAGACCTGATTGGGATTATAAGTTAGGAAATAAAACCCTATACACATCAGAAAGAGAGAAAGACTATCTCCGGCTGACCACATCAGCGAGAAGGTACGGAACATGTATACACTGCTTGCAAATATGAGAATAGCATTCACATACATAAATGAAGACATGCTAAGAAGGATAATAACGTCATTCATTAGACCAACCCTGGAATATGCATCAGTAGTCTGGAGTCCTCAACTCAAAAAGCATATAAACAAGATTGAAAAAGTTCAAAGGGTCGCTACAAGATGGATACCAAGCTTAAGGGACCTAAGCTACGAAGAAAGACTAAATAAACTGAATCTACCAACTTTACAGGAAAGAAGGAAAAGAGGTGACATGATAATGCTATATAAGTGCATATCAGGGAAGGAGAAAATAGACATAAATGGTTACTTAACATATGGAGAAGCATCAGCACGAGAACACTGCAAAAAACTGCATAAGAAGAGAGGTTATAAAGACGTAAGGAAATTCAGTTTCCCAAACAGAGCAATTGATCAATGGAATGCACTACCGAATGAAATAGTGTGTGCCAAAACAATTCACAAATTTAAGGATATGTACGATAAATATGGTTTAAGACACGGGACAGTACGAGCTTGACTCATTCCTGTAAAGATACAATTAGGTAAGAAGGTAAGAACACACACACACACACACACACACACACACACACACACACACACACACACACACACACACACACACACACACACCGTGCATCGATAAATCACCATTGATAGTGCCACTATTTGTCTTGGCAGCCGGGCACCGCCCCTGCTCCAGTTCTTACTCCTCCTGCTTTTACCCCTTCACCACGAGGCCGTTTTTTTCACACTTCTTGCTTCCTTCAGACGGTTTTATTTTGCGTCAGCCAGGCAGTGGCACTAACGATTTCATTCAGCTTTGGATAAATATTTGGCACTGAAGAGGTTAGATGTGACCTTCAGTAACTTTTCCATACGAGAGATTTCCAAGTATCCTGTTTCACCCCTTCACTATGAGGACGACTGCTCTTGCTCTCCACAGAAGATCTTTTCCTTCAATTTGGAAAAGACCCGTAGTAGTGACGAGGTTAATGAAGGCTATACCTGACCCCTCTATCTCGAAATATCTCTCCTAACTTGAATAAAGTCGTCTGGAGTTAGCAAGAATGAAGCTGAAAATCCTCAGTATGGTTTATGAACTAACATTTCACATCCAAGTATTGTTTTTAATTATCCTCCTTCTCCTCTTCCTCTTCCTCCATTTCTTCTACTTCCTTTTTCTCCTCCTCCTTCTCCTATGCTACTTTTTATTGACCAATCGCATTTTTGTTTCTCTTCTTTCACGTTCTCTTTCTTGATCTTTTTTTTTCCTTACACTCGTTCATCTTCTTCTTATGTTCTCCCTTTTCTGTTAGTTCTAGCTTGTGTTACCTTATTTTTATCGATTATCCATTATCCATTTGTATTTTATGTACAGAGAAGTATGTGGTAACCATAGGGGTATTTGCCTTCTTAGTGTGACTGGAAAAATATCGGTAGAATACTCATTGATAGCGTTAGGCATATGACAGAGGAGCTAGTCGGAGAAGAACAAGGGGGATTTAGGAAGGGAAAAGGGTGTGTAGATCAGATATTTGTTCTAAGATGTTTAGTGGAGAAGTATCTAGAGAAGGGAAAGAAAGTGTATGCTGCCTTCATGGACTTGGAGAAAGCTTATGACAGAACAGATAGGCAAGATATGTGGAAGGTATTAAGATTATATGGAGTGGAAGGGAAATTGTTGAGTGCTGTGAAGAGTATGTACGAAGGTGCTAGGGCTACGATGCGAGTGGATGGTGAGCTGAGTGAGTATTTTTATCTCAATGTGGGACTGAAACAGGGTTGCGTGATGTCTCCATGGCTGTTTAATATATACATGGATGGGGTTGTAAAGGAGGTGCAAGGTAGGGCAGTGGATGTGGGGGTGGCTCTAATGAATGAGGGTGAGATTTGGAAGATTCCGGTGTTGCTGTTTGCTGATGACACAGTATTGTTGAGTGAAGATGAATGGGAGTTGCAAGGTTTGGTGAATGAATTTGGGACAGTGTGTAGGAAGAGGAATCTGAAAGTTAATGTAAACAAGAGTAAAGTTATGGTGTTTGAGAGTAATGAAGTCACAGAATGTACAGTGAGGTTAGATGGTGAGGATATGGAGAATATGAGTGCATTCAATTACTTGGGCAGTGTGATGAATAAGGATGGAACGTTGGGGGATGAAGTGCGTGAAAGGGTACAGCAGGGAAGGAAGGTTGTTGGTTCACTGAAAGCAGTGATGAGAAATCGGGAGGTGAGTACGGAAGTTAAGAAGTCACTGCATGATAGTATTGTGATCCCTACCCTGACGTATTGAAGCGAGGCGTGGACCTTGCAAGAGGGGAACAAGTCAAGAGTGAGAGCAGTGGAAATGAGTTACTTGAGAGGAGTATGTGGAGTGACATTGAGGGACAGGTTGACGAATGAAGAAGTGAAGGAACGTTGTGGGGTGGATGTGAATGTGGTTGAGAAGATTAGGAGAGATACACTGAGGTGGTTTGGACATGTGGGGAGAATGGAGAATGAAAGACTGACTAAGAGGGTGTATGTAGGTGAGGTGGAGGGAGGGAGAGGGAGGAGTAGACCGAGGATGAGGTGGAGGGATGGAGTTGAGAGGTATATGAGGGAGGGAGGGGTGAGTTGGGGGGAGGATAGTCAAATGGTGGATGACAGAGGAACTTGGAAGCGTTTTGTCTGCGGCCACCCTTTGCGGGATTAGGGTGTCAGGCTATAGATAGATAGATAGATTTTATATATATGTTCTCTGTCATGTTGTTTACTCGTTTCTTATTCTCTGTCATGTTGTTTACTCGTTTCTTATTCCCTCCTTCGTCTTCTTTCCCTCCTCCTCCTGCTTCTTCTCCCTCTTTATCTCCTCCTCCTTCCTTGCCAGCCAGCCAATTGTTATGCTCATTTTTTTTTTTGGACATGTGGAGAGGATGGAGAATGAAAGACTGACTAAGAGGGTGTATGTAGGTGAGGTGGAGGGAGGGAGAGGGAGGGGTAGACCGAGGATGAGGTGGAGGGATGGAGTTGAGAGGTAAATGAGGGAGGGGGGGGTGAGTTGGGGGGAGGGGAGTCAAATGGTGGGTGACAGAGTGACTTGGAGGCGTTTTGTCTGCGGCCACCCTTTGCGGGATTAGGGCGTCGGGCTATAGTTAGATAGATAGATTTTTTTTTTTTTTTTTTTTTTGCTGCTTAGCATCTTCCCCTTGTCTCACTACCTTTCTTTCTTCCCTTCCCTTCCACCTCCCTCTTCGTCTTCTGCTTGTGATATTTTTTCCCTGCCAGTTACTTCATTTCCATTCATTATTTTTGCCCTTTTTCTTCCCGTTTTTCTCCTCCTTTTTTCTTCTCCTTTTCCTCCTTCTGCTCCTCCTCCATCTCCCCCAATCCTTCTCGTTCTCATCCTTCTTCGTACAGCAACCCTACTCCTTTATCAGTATTCTTCTCCGTCCTCATCTCCCACTTTTTCTTCCTCTTCCTCTTCTTTCCCTTGGTGCTTCTGCTTATCACGTTCCAGCCATCGTTCTCGTTCTCCTCCTCCTCCTCCTCCTCCTCCTCCACCTCCTCCTTCGTCTCCTAACCCCTGCTCCTGTCTCCCCTGCCTGACCCTTTGCATCATTCTGATGGCAGCTGATCCTACTCATTATTCCTACCTTAATACCTGGATTGCACTCCTGAATCACTATTATGGATGGCATAAGCTCGATTCTCTCTCTCTCTCTCTCTCTCTCTCCCTGAATTCAGTTGTTTTGAAGTTATGTTTTGGCAGATGCACAGCCAATTTGATCTACTGAATTTGATTACTGTTATGGATTAGAGTTCTTTTATTCTTTGTGTGTGTGTGTGTGTGTGTGTGTGTGTGTGTGTGTGTGTGTGTGTGTGTGTGTGTGTGTGTGAATTACAAAGAACAGAATATACAAAATCACTCAGAATATACTACTTTTTTTTTTTTTCCTAGTTGAGATTGTATGTATGAAACTTTAATACGGTTTTGTACAGATTAAAGAGAGAAAATAATGTTGCTAATTGTGCTCCTCAGATATTTGAGACACGGTAGGATATGTTTATAACCGGTGTGGAAAATTGATAATGGCCTTTTAAGCATGTTCATTTGGTGTGCTTTCATTGCTGTGTGGGTAACTGTGCTGGAGTGGGAGTATTTGTGCTCCTTTCATGATACTGGGAGGATAAGTTACTGCTCCGAGGCACGAAACTCTGTATCATCATCATCATCATCATCATCATAATCACCGTTATATTTATCATAATCAGTGTCTTTTGTCATTTTCAGTGTCACCATCATTATCGTCATTATCAGTAGCGTCAATATCATCGTCATCATCGTTATATCATCACTATAATCAGACCGTCATTATCACCATTGTTGTTGTCATCTTAGGTCAGTTTTCCGTCATTTCAGTGCGGTAGATAACATGATCAGGATAGGAAATAGAAAGCACAAAATTGGGAGAAGCTATTAACAGAATGCCCAGTGAAGAGGATCCAAAAAAGAATTCTGTAGCGTTAATTAAAGTTACTTACTAAAATATTAATACACTAGTTTGACGAATTAGTTAAATCTTTATTATTGAAACCTTTCGGGAAAACACGATCAAAACTTCGACTATATACACCCGACGTTGAAAGGTTTATATATCCGTTATCAACAAGACCAGGCTAGAATAGCTAACGAGAATATCCGTGACTGGCGCGTTTACATCGATACTACATTTGGGCGAGCGTATTTATGTATATTTTCACGCAGACACTAAGGCTGGCCCGCTAATCGTGAGCACACCTCGTCATTTCAACTCACTTCACGTTTGTTCGAGAGCCTTGAAATCCTTGACACGCATTCCGATAGAGTGGCGCATCGTTATCTCTTGTGTAACGCATCATAGAGCAGATCTGGAACCTGATAATGAAGATACTGCTTTGAAATGTTCCGTGATCTAATTCTTTACTAAATGATCCCCCGACATTTTTCTCCTGTGTTCGTGGTTGTTCCCTAATCATGCATTCCAGTAGAGTGGTCCCTGCATGTCCCCAATCTCACGCATCATTTTTGGAGCCTGAGAGTAGAAATCAGGGGAAGCATCTTTGTGTGTGTGTGTGTGTGTGTGTGTGTGTGTGTGTGTGTGTGTGTGTGTGTGTGTGCGTGTGTGTGTGTGTGTTGTTACGGAACAGAGAGAGATAATGAACACTTCAAGTGAGAATACTAAAATCACTACTGTCCCACAAAGTTCCAGGTTCAAAACAAAAGAGTTAGGTAAAATTACAAGTTAAAGTTTAATGCTCAAACTAACAACTAAACATTCAGGACTCATAAGGATAATGTAATGGCAAAAAACAGATTAAATATATGGTTAATGCAATAGCCTCTATTAACACGAAATTAGTAAGAGTAAATTTATCTAAGTCAGCCCTGATAAAATGAGAAAACCGGATAATGCTCAGTTAATGCAAGATATATTATTACAGACACAAATATGATTAACAATGGCTGACATCAAACACTCCACATGAATCACAAAAACCTCACCAGGCCCACGAACCAACACCTTATGCTATACAGTACAAGAAAAAAAAATGCAACAGCACTTATACTCAAATTACACAGCAGCTAGATGGTTGGAGACTTCCTGAGCACTCACAAAAATAATAACAACTGTACAGGGGAGGACAGAGATGTGAACAAAATGAGGAGTAGATCTAAGTGGCAATTAATGCAGAGACTGAGCTCATTATATAGGGGCCGGCAGAGCTTGATACAACTTGTAAGAAGGACGCGCAAATGAAGCCATAGGGGACAAAGAGTTGACACTCCTGCTCTGAACAACAGAAAGAACGACTTACTCTACTATAAGGGAGGAGAAGGGGGGAGTGAGGTAGAACACGGAAGCTTGGTCACTATGGAAGCCACGAGGCGACTCGTGATCAAACATGCAGCATACTGTACGTTAGAATTATACAAAGGATGATGAAATCATAGGCTATGTAACACCTCCCCACAAAAAAAAAAGAAATTTACAAAGGAAATTTCTTATTACTCTAAAACAATCTGTCTAAAGTCTAGATAAGCAATCTGCAATAACGTTTTCTTTCCCCTTGACATGTTGTATGTCTAATGAATACTCCTGAAGAAGTAGACTCCATCTTGTCAATCTCTGATTTTTATCTTAAAACTTACTAAGGAATTTCAGTGGGTTATGATCGGTATAAATGACTATGGGGTGAAAACCAGAACACAAATAAAATGAAAAATGCTGTAAACCCAAAATCAAGGCCAAAAGCTCTTTCTCAATAGTTGAGTAGTTCTTTTAAGGTGGAATGAACTTCTTACTGTAATAAGATACAGGGTGTTCAATACCCTGATCATCCTCTTGCAACAAAACAGCCTCAGCTCCTGTATCACTTGCGTCAACACCATCTTAAAAGGCTTAGCAAAATTTGGAGTAGCGAGCACTGGCTGAATTAATAGGATAGCTTTAAGTTTGCTGAAAGAGGATTCACAGTTATCGGTCCAGACAAACTTAACTCCCTTTTTCAGTAGGTCTGTAAGTGGTGATACAAGAATTGAAAAGTTAAGAACAAATCTCCTGTAATAACCTACCATTCCCAAAAATCTTTTTAGCTCTTTCCTACTTTTAGGTCTGGGAAGATCACTTACAACCTGAACCTTAGCTCCTGGTGGTGCAACGTGTCCATCACCAATTACGTACCCAAGGTACTGAACTTTAGCTTGACCAAACTCACACTTTGATAAATTAGCTACAAGATTAGCCTGAACCAAACGCTCAAGAAATTTACTGACATGGCATAGGTGATCTTTCCAGTTGTCACTGAAGATTAATACATCATCAATATAAACAACACACCCTGCCAAACCCTCTGTTACAACATTCATGAGCTTCTAAAAAGTGGCAGGTGCATTCTTCATACCATATGGCATTACAGAACATGGAAAAGTCTTTCCTAGTGTTACAAAACATAAGATCTCCCTAGCACGTTCAGTCATAGGTACTTGCCAGTATCCCTTTAATAAATCAAACTTACTTATGTACCTAGCCTTTCCGATCTTGTCTATGCAATCTTCCACACGAGGGAGAGGGTAAGTGTCTGTTTTGGTTATCTGATTAACATGTCTGTAGTCGATGCAAAGCCGCTGTGACCAACCTGGCTTAGGGACTAGAGTGACAGGAGAACTCCACTCTCTCTGACAGGGCTCAATAATCTTGTGGTCCAACAGGTAGCCAAGCTCCTTCTGGATGAGAGGAACTTTCACCGGGTTCACACGGTAAGGAGGCAGTTTAATTGGCTTTGCATCTCCAACATCGATATCATGCATCAACACAGTGGTTCTTCCTGGAGTGGCACGGAACACTTGCGGGTACTCCTGCAGTAATGCCGAAAACTCCTGCCTTTCCTCGGGAGGTAGATGAGAAAGCTTAGTCTGGAGATCATTCATGATATCAGGATTCTTCCCCAAACTATCACTCAGGCTCATGCTGCATGGGAGAACTTCAATTGCAGACTCGGGTGGAACAGCCACAGTACAGACTGGGTTATTTTCGTCCCGCCTGTGATATAACTTTAGCATGCTGATGTGACAAAGTAGCTTGTTCTTTCTACGATCTGGTGTGGCGATGACATAGTTGACATCACTGAGTTTCTTCTCCACGAAATAAGGACCACTAAACTTGGCTTGAAGAGGTTGCCCATGCACCAGTAGCAGAATCAAAACCTGATCTCCTGGCTGAAAGTGGCGTAACCTGGACTTCTTATCATACCAAGTCTTCATCTTCTGAGCAGCTCCTAAATTCTCTCTCGCCAGCTGTAAAGCAGTGGACAGCCGTTCTTTGAACTTCATCACAAACTCCAGCAAGTTGACGTCATCTTCCTCTGACAGCCAGCATTCCTTGAGTAGCTTAAGGGGTCCTCTTACTTCATGGCCAAACAGTAGTTCAAAGGGTG
Organism: Coenobita brevimanus; assembly: GCF_032717465.1. Lineage (NCBI taxonomy): Eukaryota > Metazoa > Arthropoda > Malacostraca > Decapoda > Coenobitidae > Coenobita > Coenobita brevimanus. The sequence continues at coordinate 33,566,798 of NC_136977.1, forward strand.
AGAAGCCCAGTGATTCATTTGGAGATTCTCTTGCGGCAAATACAACGAATGGAAGACCTTTCTCCCAGTCTTTCTGATGTTCCAAACAGTATTTCTTGAGCATCAATTTGAGTGTTTGATGATATCTCTCCAACGCTCCTTGGGTCTGGGGATGGTAAGCTGAAGACGTGATCTGAGAGATGCCCAACTCTTTCAGAGACTGCTTGAAAACATTTGACATGAAATAACTTCCCCGGTCTGACTGTACCTCCTTGGGCAGACCAAACTTGGTGAAGAACCCTAGCATTTCCTTAACCACGTTCTTTGCTGAGATATTTCTAAGTGGAATGGCTTCAGGATAACGAGTAGCCATATCAATCAGGGTCAACACATAAGAAAATCCTGAAGAAGTCTAAGGAAGAGGGCCAAAAATATCCACCAACACACGGGTGAATGGTGCCTCAAAAGGAGGAATGGGAACTAGAGGTGCAACCTTTTCGGTCTGATTACACTTCCCCACAACTTGACAGGTGTGACAAGACTTACAATACCAGGAAACATCTCTGAAGATACCTGGCCAGTAGAAGTGTTTCAAAATGCGTGCCACAGTCTTCCTCACTCCAAAGTGTCCTGACAAACTGGAATCATGAGCTACTCTAATGATATCCTGCCTACAAACACGATGGATGACAACTTGATGTACAACCTCCCATTCACAGTCGGCTGATGCTGTTGGGGGTCTCCACTTCCTCATAAGTACTTCTGACTTTATATAATAACAAGTAGAAGCACCAGCTGACTTTTCCTCACTGCAAGCAGAGTTAGTTAGACCTTTCAACTCAGGGTCAGCAACCTGGAACTCACCCAACTCTTGATGAGACAAATTATCAACACTACGGGGTACTGCCTCATCTGGTGAGTGGTCCAAATTAGCAAGAAAAGTGTCAGCTAGGATAACATCATCATCATCATTATCCTCTAAGTCACCAGTAACTTTAGACTTAGCCCTAGTGACAGCACATGCAGAGAACACATCAGAGATATCACAATCCTGGGTCGCAGTCACTGGCTCACTAGACAATTGAGGAGCTGGACACATTTGACTTCCACCAATATCATTTCCAAGTAAGAAAGTTACACCTGACATTGGGAGTGTCTCAACCAACCCAACCATAACGGAACCATTAACAAAACCAGACTCTAAATTCACTCTGCACAGAGGGACAGAGAAGTAATTATTCCCTACACCTTGTAAGATTACAGTTTCATCAGAGGAATTAACATTAGAGCCTAGAACACTGGTCAGCATAAGGGATTGGCAAGCACCTGTATCACGATATATTTTAACTGATTTCCTGTCATTAGTGTCCAGAGGACTGACAGAACCATCAGACAGGAAATTAGCACATGAACTCTGGAGAGTGTCACCCACGTTACTGCTCAAAAGAGGAGCTCCATCATGAGAATTTAATTTACCCCTCAAAGCAGGTTCAGTTAACTCGGTTAAAGAATTCTGGGAACTCTCAAGGGTGGACACTAGACCAATTGACTGAATATTTAAAGACTCCTTTTTGTTCACATCACGCTGTCTCCTGAAACATTTCTCCGTAGTATGACCAAGCTTACTACAATAAGTACATTTACTTTTCTGAAATCTAGAGGTGGAGCTGGTATTTACTTCCTGAGAAACATCATCTTTATTCTCTTTCCTGTTACCTGTACTCTGAGTAGAGGCAACATACTTACTCTCAGCTTTCCTTTTTTCTTTAGAATATCTCTTGTGAGTGAGAACATATTCATCAGCTAAAACTGCAACATCAGACAAATTATCTATTCTTTTCTCATCAAGATATAGGCTTACATCTTTATTAATACACCTTTTGAAGTCCTCCAGCAAAATCATCTGCTTAAATTCATCAAAATCAGAATTTACATTCTTAGAATTTAACCAATGCTCTAACAGATCTTCTTTGATTTTTGCATACTCAACATGGGATTGCTTATCTTGCTTATAAGTTGTCCTAAATTTTACTCTATAGGCTTCAGGAACAAGCTCATAGGCCTTAAGAATCAAGCTCTTAACTACATCATAAATATCAGATTGATCCTGAGGCAAAGATGCATAAGTTACTTGAGCTTTACCGGTGAGAACAATTTGAAGGAGTACTGGCCAATACTTTTTGGGCCAATTAAAACCTGTAGCTACCCTCTCAAACAACTGAAAATCCTTTATTAAATCAGATTCATTAAAAGGAGGGACAAGTTTAACATTTTTAGCCACATCAAAATCATCAGAGCTAGATGATCCAGTTCCACCTTGTTTCATGCGATACTCATGGTCTGCCTGAATCCTAGCTAGTTCAATTTGTGCCTGAGCCTGTGCCTGTGCCTCCTGAATACGAGCCTGAGACTCAGCCTCCTTAGCATTTGCATGAAAATCAGCCTCCTTAGCACGAGCCTGAAACTCCGCCTCCTTAGCACGGGCCTGAAACTCAGCCTCCTTAGCACGAGCCTCCTGCAGGGCTAGCTGTAACTTAGCTATTTCAATCTGCATTTGCTCATTTGGAGGAGTCACATTAAACAAGCTTTCATTAATCATGTCAACAATTTGATCTTTAGAATGATGAGAGCGAACAGCAATTCCCTATTGTTGAGCAACAAGCTTAAGTTCATTCTTTGTTATGTTTTCTACATCACACACTGTTTGCACATTTGACGAAAAATCTTTGGCTTTATCAAGCGTAGTAATAGTAGACATCATTAATAAATCACAGTCATAAAATCTCAAGCAATATCCTTATGATAATATCCTGAATATCCTGATAAGAGGTCGCAAAATTTATGTTACGGAACAGAGAGAGATAATGAACACTTCAAGTGAGAATACTAAAATCACTACTGTCCCGCAAAGTTCCAGGTTCAAAACAAAAGAGTTAGGTAAAATTACAAGTTAAAGTTTAATGCTCAAACTAACAACTAAACATTCAGGACTCATAAGGATAATGTAATGGCAAAAAACAGGTTAAATATATGGTTAATGCAGTAGCCTCTATTAACACGAAATTAGCAAGAGTAAATTTATCTAAGTCAGCCCTGATAAAATGAGAAAACCAGATAATGCTCAGTTAATGCAAGATATATTATTACAGATACAAATATTATTAACAATGGCTGACATCAAACACTCCGCATGAATCACAAAAACCTCACTAGGCCCACGAACCAACACCTTATGCTATACAGTACAAGAAAAAAAATGCAACAGCACTTATACTCAAATTGCACAGCAGCTAGATGGTTGGAGACTTCCTGAGCACTCACAAAAATAATAACAACTGTACAGGGGAGGACAGATGTTAACAAAATGAGGAGTAGATCTAAGTGGCAATTAATGCAGAGACTGAGCTCATTATATAGGGGCCGGCAGAGCTTGATACAACTTGTAAGAAGGACGCGCAAATGAAGCCATAGAGGACAAAGAGTTGACACTCCTGCTCTGAACAACAGAAAGAACGACTTACTCTACTATAAGGGAGGAGAAGGGGGGAGTGAGGTAGAACACGGAAGCTTGGTCACTATGGAAGCCACGAGGCGAATCGTGATGAAACATACAGCATACTGTACGTTAGAATTATACAAAGGATGATGAAATCATAGGCTATGTAACAGTGTCTATAAAGAGGATGAAATAGATTTTGATAAACAAAGTAAAAAAAGTAAACTAAAATGGACAGCACTTGGATTTAAGACCTTATATAAGGGAGGACTTTTTAAACATGATGAACAGAGGAAGGAAAAGCAAATTGAATATAGAAAAAAAAATCCATACATCAGATTACAGGTGCCCTCCATTCACGAAAAATTCTGTAATTGTTTTGACCCGACCTGCTTTGGGTAGATGTCTGGGGGAACTAATCTGGGGAAGAGAATACTAAGAAGAGGCCGATCGGAGGATAGGGAAATTTTGATAGGCAGAAGATAGACAAAAAAAAATTCCTTCGTTTGTACCAATTTTTCGCTCCTTTTTCATGCTTTGTTTTGGTTCCGTTGATTAAGCGTCTGTTTCACGTTTTCAGATAGAGTGGTTCCATCTTGTCTGTGGTTCTGTCATACCTCTGAGAGTCGAAGAGGTTTGTGAAAAGCATTTTTATTATGACTATTATCATTATTACTACTACTACCACAACTATTACTTCTACTACTACTAATACTACTATTATTAATAAAACTACTACTACTACCACCAATGCTACCACACTACTACCACCACATTATTATTATTACTATTATTATTATTATTATTATTAGTAGTAGTAGTAGTAGTAGTATCATTATTATTATTATTATTATTATTCCGTAAATAACATTGCCTCTTTCAGTATATACTTCCTTCATAACGATGACATATTTCTTCATTTCCTCGTCCCCTTCTACCACCTTCACCTCCTTCCAACTCCTTCTCCTCTTTCCACCACCTTCATCTCGTTTCGCCTTCTTCACTATCATCCACCTCCTTCTCCTCACCTCCACCTTTATGTGCTGCTCCAATCTCTCTTCACTTTGCATCCTGAATCCTCCGCATCACACCATTAATCTCTCAACCTCCCATGCTATCCCTCACTCCCTGCCACCCCAAGTCACCTTCCATGCATTCAAGGAGTGCCAGGGTCGTCTCAAGCCACCCCTGCCACCGTCCCCATCCCTGCCTTGCCCCTGAAGACAATGACCAATAAAGCAACATTATCGGGAGTCACCACCGAGGGATTCAAACGTCACGCATTATCGATGAGGAGGGGCGTCTTCCAGGGATATCACACACACACACACACACACACACACACACACACACACACACACACACACACACACACACACAAATTTAAATACCGTCCTTCCAACACTCAAAGAACAGGTTTTCTTGTTTTTTGGGTCCAGGGTTTGGCTTTTCTCCCCTCACGGGTGAGTGATGGACGGTTCCTGGGGCGTCTGTTTGACTGTTGGATGAGGCAGCTTGCATTCTCAAAATATCACATAATGCATTCTTTATGCCTAGGAGTGTTTATTATCAGAAATGAATTATTTATACCGTATGATTTTAATAACATTCACTTCAGGTAACCTTTTTTTCTTAGTCAGACGATTTTTTTTTCCAGCTGAAAAACTTCTTCTTTCATGGTTGCCACTTATTTCATTTAACCCTTCAGATGACAGATCTTTCCCTGACTTGAATAAAATCGTCTGGAGGTAGCCAGAATAAAGCACCTAATTGGGTATCTGCTGTATAGGGGGTTTAAATTAGGAATAG